>NW_028125698.1:0-303271 GCF_965194825.1 Balaenoptera physalus | reverse complement strand
AAACCCAATATGTAATAGACAAGACCTACTCCTTGCTCAGAGAACTGGACTCAACACGCCCGATTCACCACACAAGAATATATCTGACTAGTAATAATCTTAAAACCTATGTATTGATATCTCTCTGTTAGTTTGTCAAGTGGGTGTAAAGCGGCATAAACACAGCCGTGAAAAGCAGCTAAACCACATTATAAAAATAAATTACTTTGAAAACCCATGAAACAAAGACAGTGAAAGAGAGAGAAATTCTTACACAATTCGTTCAGGGGCTGTGATGCAACCTGGATTGACCATATCTAGACCCACAGCTGGATGAGACATAACGGTGGACACTCTTGGGGCTGAGAGGTTTGGTGAAGTTGGGTGAGCAAACGCAGACCCTTTAAAGTAATACTGCGTGCGACCCATCGCATGGGTCCCAAATCTCCAGGTTCAAGGGCATCTTCCTACATCGAAAACAGGCATGAGAAACCCAGAAGATGGTACACCGTGTGATGGGGAAAGGTTTCTAAAACGCACCTCATTTCTCATCTCCTTGTGCTCGGGTTTGCCATTCCAGCCACTTTACTAGCAATCTCCCTACTTGGAGCATCAGCACCTTTAACCTCCTGTTCCTTACAGGTTGCAATTTGTCCTGAGGATGAACGGGAAAACGGGGAACCAATGAGAGACTAGCTCTTGGTGTTGGGACAGGCACAGGTCACTCTATTTTCCCATCAGGAAGAAGAATTAACCACAGGCTCAGCCTGCCCCCCGGAACCAGAACAGGGCCTGAAGCCATCCTGCGCTTTTGCGGCCACCTCCCAAAAAAGCGAGTTGTAAAATGGAGCTTCAGGGCACTGCAATTCAAAAACCTGCAGAGTTATAAATGATAACTCTCGTCCACAAATATATTGAGGGAAGGCAAAGAAGAGGATTTGCAGTCAAGGCAGAATTGCAGGAAACAGATTTCAGGAGGTAGATTCGAATCGCCTTTAAAGCACATGAAAAGCGGCAAAACGTTGACAATGATGCCCTTGGCCAAAAAGGGCGTATGCGTTTTTTCCTGAATATATTCAGGAAAAAACGCATACGCCCTTTTTGGCCAACCAAGCAACCTGGAAAGGCAAATCAGCGCTACAAAGAAGTCTCGCTTCCCATCGGTCAAAAGGGCCATGCTGAAAAAAGTGTCAAAACCAGAAATGCAGGACAGGCCATGGAGAAATGGGAGCCTTGCTACACTGATGGGCAGGATGTAAATTGCCAACAGCCACTCTGGAGAAGTGTACGGTGTGTCCTGAAACATCTAAAAAACACAGCTTAGAGAGCATAGGGCACTTCCACGCATGGGGGGATAAAGTGGGAAAATTGAAAATCAGCAAGACACAAGCACCCCAAAGTTTAGGGCTGCTCTGTTGACAAGGACCTCCACTTCAATCCACCTTAAATATCCCAGGAAAGCGAAAAATGGATAAAAAAGTTGTAGTCCTTATGTACAATGGAATATCACTCAGCCATGAAATCAATATCATAAGGCTAGTAGCAGCATGATGAGTGGATTTAGGTACGACGATTCTAAGTGAAATAAGTCACACAGAAAAGGACACTTCTCATAAGGTGTCACTTATAGAGGGAATGTAAAAACCGTTACACTTGAACTGAATTACAAAACAGAACAGAGTCACACATGCAGAAAACACACTACGGCTGCTTAACTGGAAAGATGAGGTGGGGTGATACATAAAACAAGAGTTTCAAATTAGCTCAGATACCGTTCCATAAACCCAATATGTAATAGACAAAACCTACTCCTTGCTCAGAGAACTGGACTCAACACGCCTGATTCACCGCACAAGAATATATCTGACTAGTAATAATCTTAAAACCTATGAATTGATATCTCTCTGTTAGTGTGTCAAGTGGGTGTAAAGCGGCATAAACACAGCCGTGAAAAGCAACTAAACCCCATTATAAAAATAAATTACTTATAAAAACCCATGAAACAAAGACAGGGAAAGAGAGAGAAATTCTTACACAATTCGTTCAGGGGCTGTGATGCAACCTGGATTGACCATATCTACACCCACAGCTGGATGAGACATAAGGGTGGACACTCTTGGGGCTGAGAGGTTTGGTGAAGTTGGGTGAGCAAACGCAGAACCTTTAAAGTAATACTGCGTGCTACCCATCGCATGGGTCCCAAATCTCCAGGTTCAAGGGCATCTTCCTACATCGAAAACATGCATGAGAAACCCAGAAGATGGTACACCGTGTGATGGGGAAAGGTTTCTAAAACGCACCTCATTTCTCATCTCCTTGTGCTCGGGTTCGCCATTCCAGCCACTTTACTAGCAATCTCCCTACGTGGAGCATCAGCACCTTTAACCTCCTGTTCCGTACAGGTTGCAGTTTGTCCTGAGGATGAATGGGAAGACGGGGAACCAATGAGAGACTAGCTCTTGGTGTTGGGACAGGCACAGGTCACTCTATTTTCCCATCAGGAAGAAGAATTAACCACAGGCTCACCCTGCCCACCGGAACCAGAACAGGGCCTGAAGCCATCCTGCGCTTTTGCGGCCAGCTCCCAAAAAAGCGAGTTGTAAAATGGAGATTCAGGGCACAGCAATTCACAAACCTGCAGAGTTATAAATGATAACTCTCGTCCACAAATATATTGAGGGAAGGCAAAGAAGAGGATTTGAAATCAAGGCAGAATTGCAGGAAACAGATTTCAGGAGGTACATTCGAATCGCCTTTAAAGCACATTAAAAGCGGCAAAACGTTGACAATGATGCCCTTGGCCAAAAAGGGCGTATGCGTTTTTTCCTGAATATATTCAGGAAAAAACGCATACGCCCTTTTTGGCCAACCAAGCAACCTGGAAAGGCAAATCAGCGCTACTAAGAAGTCTCGCTTCCCATTGGTCAAAAGGGCCATTCTGAAAAAAGTGTCAAAACCAGAAATGCAGGACAGGCCATGGAGAAATGGGAGCCTTGCTACACTGATGGGCGGGATGTAAATTGCCAACAGCCACTCTGGAGAAGGGTACGGTGTGTCCTGAACCATCTAAAAAACACAGCCTAGAGAGGATAGGGCACTTCCACGCATGGGGGTATAAAGTGGGAAAATTGAAAATCAGCAAGACACAAGCACCCCAACGTTTAGGGCTGCTCTGTTGACAAGGACTTCCACTTCATTCCACCTTAAATATCCCTGGAAAGAGAAAAATGGATAAAAAAGTTGGGGTCCTTATATACGATGGAATATCACTCAGCCATGAAATCAATGTCATAAGGCTAGTAGGAGCATGATGAGTGGATTTAGGTACGACGATTCTAAGTGAAATAAGTCACACAGAAAAGGACACTTCTCATAAGGTGTCACTTATAGAGGGAATGTAAAAACTGTTACACTTGAACTGAATTACAAAACAGAACAGAGTCACACATGCAGAAAACACACTATGGCTGCTTAACTGGAAAGGTGAGGTGGGGTGATACATAAAACAAGAGTTTCAAATTAGCTCAGATACCGTTCCATAAACCCAATATGTAATAGACAAAACCTACTCCTTGCTCAGAGAACTGGACTCAACACGCCTGATTCACCGCACAAGAATATATCTGACTAGTAATAATCTTAAAACCTATGAATTGATATCTCTCTGTTAGTGTGTCAAGTGGGTGTAAAGCGGCATAAACACAGCCGTGAAAAGCAGCTAAACCACATTATAAAAATAAATTACTTTTAAAAACCCATGAAACAAACACAGTGAAAGAGAGAGAAATTCTTACACAATTCGTTCAGGGGCTGTGATGCAACCTGGATTGACCATATCTAGACCCACAGCTGGATGAGACATAACGGTGGACACTCTTGGGGCTGAGAGGTTTGGTGAAGTTGGGTGAGCAAACGCAGACCCTTTAAAGTAATACTGCGTGCGACCCATCGCATGGGTCCCAAATCTCCAGGTTCAAGGGCATCTTCCTACATCGAAAACAGGCATGAGAAACCCAGAAGATGGTACACCGTGTGATGGGGAAAGGTTTCTAAAACGCACCTCATTTCTCATCTCCTTGTGCTCGGGTTTGCCATTCCAGCCACTTTACTAGCAATCTCCCTACTTGGAGCATCAGCACCTTTAACCTCCTGTTCCTTACAGGTTGCAATTTGTCCTGAGGATGAACGGGAAAACGGGGAACCAATGAGAGACTAGCTCTTGGTGTTGGGACAGGCACAGGTCACTCTATTTTCCCATCAGGAAGAAGAATTAACCACAGGCTCAGCCTGCCCCCCGGAACCAGAACAGGGCCTGAAGCCATCCTGCGCTTTTGCGGCCAGCTCCCAAAAAAGCGAGTTGTAAAATGGAGCTTCAGGGCACAGCAATTCACAAACCTGCAGAGTTATAAATGATAACTCTCGTCCACAAATATATTGAGGGAAGGCAAAGACGAGGAATTGAAATCAAGGCAGAATTGCAGGAAACAGATTTCAGGAGGTAGATTCGAATCGCCTTTAAAGCACATGAAAAGCGCCAAAAGGTTGACAATGATGCCCTTGGCCAAAAAGGGCGTATGCGTTTTTTCCTGAATATATTCAGGAAAAAACGCATACGCCCTTTTTGGCCAACCAAGCAACCTGGAAAGGCCAATCAGCGCTACAAAGAAGTCTCGCTTCCCATCAGTCAAAAGGGCCATGCTGAAAAAAGTGTCAAAACCAGAAATGCAGGACAGGCCATGGAGAAATGGGAGCCTTGCTACACTGATGGGCGGGATGTAAATTGCCAACAGCCACTCTGGAGAAGTGTACGGTGTGTCCTGAAACATCTAAAAAACACAGCTTAGAGAGCATAGGGCACTTCCACGCATGGGGGTATAAAGTGGGAAAATTAAAAATCAGCAAGACACAAGCACCCCAAAGTTTAGGGCTGCTCTGTTGACAAGGACCTCCACTTCATTCCACCTTAAATATCCCAGGAAAGCGAAAAATGGATAAAAAATTTGAGGTCCTTATGAACAATGGCATACCACTCAGCCATGAAATCAATGTCATAAGGCTAGTAGCAGGATGATGAGTGGATTTAGGTACGGCGATTTTAAGTGAAATAAGTCACACAGAAAAGGACACTTCTCATAAGGTGTCACTTATAGAGGGAATGTAAAAACCGTTACACTTGAACTGAGTTACAAAACAGAACAGAGTCACACATGCAGAAAACACACTATGGCTGCTTAATGGGAAAGCGAGGTGGGGTGATACATAAAGCAAGAGTTTCAAATTAGCTCAGATACCGTTCCATAAACCCAATATGTAATAGACAAGACCTACTCCTTGCTCAGAGAACTGGACTCAACACGCCCGATTCACCGCACAAGAATATATCTGACTAGTAATAATCTTAAAACCTATGAATTGATATCTCTCTGTTAGTGTGTCAAGTGGGTGTAAAGCGGCATAAACACAGCCGTGAAAAGCAGCTAAACCACATTATAAAAATAAATTACTTTTAAAAACCCATGAAACAAACACAGTGAAAGAGAGAGAAATTCTTACACAATTCGTTCAGGGGCTGTGATGCAACCTGGATTGACCATATCTAGACCCACAGCTGGATGAGACATAACGGTGGACACTCTTGGGGCTGAGAGGTTTGGTGAAGTTGGGTGAGCAAACGCAGACCCTTTAAAGTAATACTGCGTGCGACCCATCGCATGGGTCCCAAATCTCCAGGTTCAAGGGCATCTTCCTACATCGAAAACAGGCATGAGAAACCCAGAAGATGGTACACCGTGTGATGGGGAAAGGTTTCTAAAACGCACCTCATTTCTCATCTCCTTGTGCTCGGGTTTGCCATTCCAGCCACTTTACTAGCAATCTCCCTACTTGGAGCATCAGCACCTTTAACCTCCTGTTCCTTACAGGTTGCAATTTGTCCTGAGGATGAACGGGAAAACGGGGAACCAATGAGAGACTAGCTCTTGGTGTTGGGACAGGCACAGGTCACTCTATTTTCCCATCAGGAAGAAGAATTAACCACAGGCTCAGCCTGCCCCCCGGAACCAGAACAGGGCCTGAAGCCATCCTGCGCTTTTGCGGCCAGCTCCCAAAAAAGCGAGTTGTAAAATGGAGCTTCAGGGCACAGCAATTCACAAACCTGCAGAGTTATAAATGATAACTCTCGTCCACAAATATATTGAGGGAAGGCAAAGACGAGGAATTGAAATCAAGGCAGAATTGCAGGAAACAGATTTCAGGAGGTAGATTCGAATCGCCTTTAAAGCACATGAAAAGCGCCAAAAGGTTGACAATGATGCCCTTGGCCAAAAAGGGCGTATGCGTTTTTTCCTGAATATATTCAGGAAAAAACGCATACGCCCTTTTTGGCCAACCAAGCAACCTGGAAAGGCCAATCAGCGCTACAAAGAAGTCTCGCTTCCCATCAGTCAAAAGGGCCATGCTGAAAAAAGTGTCAAAACCAGAAATGCAGGACAGGCCATGGAGAAATGGGAGCCTTGCTACACTGATGGGCGGGATGTAAATTGCCAACAGCCACTCTGGAGAAGGGTACGGTGTGTCCTGAACCATCTAAAAAACACAGCCTAGAGAGGATAGGGCACTTCCACGCATGGGGGTATAAAGTGGGAAAATTGAAAATCAGCAAGACACAAGCACCCCAACGTTTAGGGCTGCTCTGTTGACAAGGACTTCCACTTCATTCCACCTTAAATATCCCTGGAAAGAGAAAAATGGATAAAAAAGTTGGGGTCCTTATATACGATGGAATATCACTCAGCCATGAAATCAATGTCATAAGGCTAGTAGGAGCATGATGAGTGGATTTAGGTACGACGATTCTAAGTGAAATAAGTCACACAGAAAAGGACACTTCTCATAAGGTGTCACTTATAGAGGGAATGTAAAAACTGTTACACTTGAACTGAATTACAAAACAGAACAGAGTCACACATGCAGAAAACACACTATGGCTGCTTAACTGGAAAGGTGAGGTGGGGTGATACATAAAACAAGAGTTTCAAATTAGCTCAGATACCGTTCCATAAACCCAATATGTAATAGACAAAACCTACTCCTTGCTCAGAGAACTGGACTCAACACGCCTGATTCACCGCACAAGAATATATCTGACTAGTAATAATCTTAAAACCTATGAATTGATATCTCTCTGTTAGTGTGTCAAGTGGGTGTAAAGCGGCATAAACACAGCCGTGAAAAGCAGCTAAACCACATTATAAAAATAAATTACTTTTAAAAACCCATGAAACAAACACAGTGAAAGAGAGAGAAATTCTTACACAATTCGTTCAGGGGCTGTGATGCAACCTGGATTGACCATATCTAGACCCACAGCTGGATGAGACATAACGGTGGATACTCTTGGGGCTGAGAGGTTTGGTGAAGTTGGGTGAGCAAACGCAGACCCTTTAAAGTAATACTGCGTGCGACCCATCGCATGGGTCCCAAATCTCCAGGTTCAAGGGCATCTTCCTACATCGAAAACAGGCATGAGAAACCCAGAAGATGGTACACCGTGTGATGGGGAAAGGTTTCTAAAACGCACCTCATTTCTCATCTCCTTGTGCTCGGGTTTGCCATTCCAGCCACTTTACTAGCAATCTCCCTACTTGGAGCATCAGCACCTTTAACCTCCTGTTCCTTACAGGTTGCAATTTGTCCTGAGGATGAACGGGAAAACGGGGAACCAATGAGAGACTAGCTCTTGGTGTTGGGACAGGCACAGGTCACTCTATTTTCCCATCAGGAAGAAGAATTAACCACAGGCTCAGCCTGCCCCCCGGAACCAGAACAGGGCCTGAAGCCATCCTGCGCTTTTGCGGCCAGCTCCCAAAAAAGCGAGTTGTAAAATGGAGCTTCAGGGCACAGCAATTCACAAACCTGCAGAGTTATAAATGATAACTCTCGTCCACAAATATATTGAGGGAAGGCAAAGACGAGGAATTGAAATCAAGGCAGAATTGCAGGAAACAGATTTCAGGAGGTAGATTCGAATCGCCTTTAAAGCACATGAAAAGCGCCAAAAGGTTGACAATGATGCCCTTGGCCAAAAAGGGCGTATGCGTTTTTTCCTGAATATATTCAGGAAAAAACGCATACGCCCTTTTTGGCCAACCAAGCAACCTGGAAAGGCCAATCAGCGCTACAAAGAAGTCTCGCTTCCCATCAGTCAAAAGGGCCATGCTGAAAAAAGTGTCAAAACCAGAAATGCAGGACAGGCCATGGAGAAATGGGAGCCTTGCTACACTGATGGGCGGGATGTAAATTGCCAACAGCCACTCTGGAGAAGTGTACGGTGTGTCCTGAAACATCTAAAAAACACAGCTTAGAGAGCATAGGGCACTTCCACGCATGGGGGTATAAAGTGGGAAAATTAAAAATCAGCAAGACACAAGCACCCCAAAGTTTAGGGCTGCTCTGTTGACAAGGACCTCCACTTCATTCCACCTTAAATATCCCAGGAAAGCGAAAAATGGATAAAAAATTTGAGGTCCTTATGAACAATGGCATACCACTCAGCCATGAAATCAATGTCATAAGGCTAGTAGCAGGATGATGAGTGGATTTAGGTACGGCGATTTTAAGTGAAATAAGTCACACAGAAAAGGACACTTCTCATAAGGTGTCACTTATAGAGGGAATGTAAAAACCGTTACACTTGAACTGAGTTACAAAACAGAACAGAGTCACACATGCAGAAAACACACTATGGCTGCTTAATGGGAAAGCGAGGTGGGGTGATACATAAAGCAAGAGTTTCAAATTAGCTCAGATACCGTTCCATAAACCCAATATGTAATAGACAAGACCTACTCCTTGCTCAGAGAACTGGACTCAACACGCCCGATTCACCGCACAAGAATATATCTGACTAGTAATAATCTTAAAACCTATGAATTGATATCTCTCTGTTAGTGTGTCAAGTGGGTGTAAAGCGGCATAAACACAGCCGTGAAAAGCAGCTAAACCACATTATAAAAATAAATTACTTTTAAAAACCCATGAAACAAACACAGTGAAAGAGAGAGAAATTCTTACACAATTCGTTCAGGGGCTGTGATGCAACCTGGATTGACCATATCTAGACCCACAGCTGGATGAGACATAACGGTGGACACTCTTGGGGCTGAGAGGTTTGGTGAAGTTGGGTGAGCAAACGCAGACCCTTTAAAGTAATACTGCGTGCGACCCATCGCATGGGTCCCAAATCTCCAGGTTCAAGGGCATCTTCCTACATCGAAAACAGGCATGAGAAACCCAGAAGATGGTACACCGTGTGATGGGGAAAGGTTTCTAAAACGCACCTCATTTCTCATCTCCTTGTGCTCGGGTTTGCCATTCCAGCCACTTTACTAGCAATCTCCCTACTTGGAGCATCAGCACCTTTAACCTCCTGTTCCTTACAGGTTGCAATTTGTCCTGAGGATGAACGGGAAAACGGGGAACCAATGAGAGACTAGCTCTTGGTGTTGGGACAGGCACAGGTCACTCTATTTTCCCATCAGGAAGAAGAATTAACCACAGGCTCAGCCTGCCCCCCGGAACCAGAACAGGGCCTGAAGCCATCCTGCGCTTTTGCGGCCAGCTCCCAAAAAAGCGAGTTGTAAAATGGAGCTTCAGGGCACAGCAATTCACAAACCTGCAGAGTTATAAATGATAACTCTCGTCCACAAATATATTGAGGGAAGGCAAAGACGAGGAATTGAAATCAAGGCAGAATTGCAGGAAACAGATTTCAGGAGGTAGATTCGAATCGCCTTTAAAGCACATGAAAAGCGCCAAAAGGTTGACAATGATGCCCTTGGCCAAAAAGGGCGTATGCGTTTTTTCCTGAATATATTCAGGAAAAAACGCATACGCCCTTTTTGGCCAACCAAGCAACCTGGAAAGGCCAATCAGCGCTACAAAGAAGTCTCGCTTCCCATCAGTCAAAAGGGCCATGCTGAAAAAAGTGTCAAAACCAGAAATGCAGGACAGGCCATGGAGAAATGGGAGCCTTGCTACACTGATGGGCGGGATGTAAATTGCCAACAGCCACTCTGGAGAAGGGTACGGTGTGTCCTGAACCATCTAAAAAACACAGCCTAGAGAGGATAGGGCACTTCCACGCATGGGGGTATAAAGTGGGAAAATTGAAAATCAGCAAGACACAAGCACCCCAACGTTTAGGGCTGCTCTGTTGACAAGGACTTCCACTTCATTCCACCTTAAATATCCCTGGAAAGAGAAAAATGGATAAAAAAGTTGGGGTCCTTATATACGATGGAATATCACTCAGCCATGAAATCAATGTCATAAGGCTAGTAGGAGCATGATGAGTGGATTTAGGTACGACGATTCTAAGTGAAATAAGTCACACAGAAAAGGACACTTCTCATAAGGTGTCACTTATAGAGGGAATGTAAAAACTGTTACACTTGAACTGAATTACAAAACAGAACAGAGTCACACATGCAGAAAACACACTATGGCTGCTTAACTGGAAAGGTGAGGTGGGGTGATACATAAAACAAGAGTTTCAAATTAGCTCAGATACCGTTCCATAAACCCAATATGTAATAGACAAAACCTACTCCTTGCTCAGAGAACTGGACTCAACACGCCTGATTCACCGCACAAGAATATATCTGACTAGTAATAATCTTAAAACCTATGAATTGATATCTCTCTGCTAGTGTGTCAAGTGGGTGTAAAGCGGCATAAACACAGCCGTGAAAAGCAGCTAAACCACATTATAAAAATAAATTACTTTTAAAAACCCATGAAACAAACACAGTGAAAGAGAGAGAAATTCTTACACAATTCGTTCAGGGGCTGTGATGCAACCTGGATTGACCATATCTAGACCCACAGCTGGATGAGACATAACGGTGGACACTCTTGGGGCTGAGAGGTTTGGTGAAGTTGGGTGAGCAAACGCAGACCCTTTAAAGTAATACTGCGTGCGACCCATCGCATGGGTCCCAAATCTCCAGGTTCAAGGGCATCTTCCTACATCGAAAACAGGCATGAGAAACCCAGAAGATGGTACACCGTGTGATGGGGAAAGGTTTCTAAAACGCACCTCATTTCTCATCTCCTTGTGCTCGGGTTTGCCATTCCAGCCACTTTACTAGCAATCTCCCTACTTGGAGCATCAGCACCTTTAACCTCCTGTTCCTTACAGGTTGCAATTTGTCCTGAGGATGAACGGGAAAACGGGGAACCAATGAGAGACTAGCTCTTGGTGTTGGGACAGGCACAGGTCACTCTATTTTCCCATCAGGAAGAAGAATTAACCACAGGCTCACCCTGCCCCCCGGAACCAGAACAGGGCCTGAAGCCATCCTGCGCTTTTGCGGCCAGCTCCCAAAAAAGCGAGTTGTAAAATGGAGCTTCAGGGCACAGCAATTCACAAACCTGCAGAGTTATAAATGATAACTCTCGTCCACAAATATATTGAGGGAAGGCAAAGACGAGGAATTGAAATCAAGGCAGAATTGCAGGAAACAGATTTCAGGAGGTAGATTCGAATCGCCTTTAAAGCACATGAAAAGCGCCAAAAGGTTGACAATGATGCCCTTGGCCAAAAAGGGCGTATGCGTTTTTTCCTGAATATATTCAGGAAAAAACGCATACGCCCTTTTTGGCCAACCAAGCAACCTGGAAAGGCCAATCAGCGCTACAAAGAAGTCTCGCTTCCCATCAGTCAAAAGGGCCATGCTGAAAAAAGTGTCAAAACCAGAAATGCAGGACAGGCCATGGAGAAATGGGAGCCTTGCTACACTGATGGGCGGGATGTAAATTGCCAACAGCCACTCTGGAGAAGTGTACGGTGTGTCCTGAAACATCTAAAAAACACAGCTTAGAGAGCATAGGGCACTTCCACGCATGGGGGTATAAAGTGGGAAAATTAAAAATCAGCAAGACACAAGCACCCCAAAGTTTAGGGCTGCTCTGTTGACAAGGACCTCCACTTCATTCCACCTTAAATATCCCAGGAAAGCGAAAAATGGATAAAAAATTTGAGGTCCTTATGAACAATGGCATACCACTCAGCCATGAAATCAATGTCATAAGGCTAGTAGCAGGATGATGAGTGGATTTAGGTACGGCGATTTTAAGTGAAATAAGTCACACAGAAAAGGACACTTCTCATAAGGTGTCACTTATAGAGGGAATGTAAAAACCGTTACACTTGAACTAAGTTACAAAACAGAACAGAGTCACACATGCAGAAAACACACTATGGCTGCTTAACGGGAAAGCGAGGTGGGGTGATACATAAAGCAAGAGTTTCAAATTAGCTCAGATACCGTTCCATAAACCCAATATGTAATAGACAAGACCTACTCCTTGCTCAGAGAACTGGACTCAACACGCCCGATTCACCGCACAAGAATATATCTGACTAGTAATAATCTTAAAACCTATGTATTGATATCCCTCTGTTAGTGTGTCAAGTGGGTGTAAAGCGGCATAAACACAGCCGTGAAAAGCAGCTAAACCCCATTATAAAAATAAATTACTTTTAAAAACCCATGAAACAAAGACAGTGAAAGAGAGAGAAATTCTTACACAATTCGTTCAGGGGCTGTGATGCAACCTGGATTGACCATATCTAGACCCACAGCTGGATGAGACATAAGGGTGGACACTCTTGGGGCTGAGAGGTTTCGTGAAGTATGGTGAGCAAACGCAGACCCTTTAAAGTAATACTGCGTGCTACCCGTCCCATGGGTCCCAAATCTCCAGGTTCAAGGGCATCTTCCTACATCGAAAACAGGCATGAGAAACACAGAAGATGGTACACCATGTGATGGGGAAAGGTTTCTAAAACGCACCTCATTTCTCATCTCCTTGTGCTCGGGTTCGCCATTCCAGCCACTTTACTAGCAATCTCCCTACGTGGAGCATCAGCACCTTTAACCTCCTGTTCCGTACAGGTTGCAATTTGTCCTGAGGATGAATGGGAAGACGGGGAACCAATGAGAGACTAGCTCTTGGTGTTGGGACAGGCACAGGTCACTCTATTTTCCCATCAGGAAGAAGAATTAACCACAGGCTCACCCTGCAAACCGGAACCAGAACAGGGCCTGAAGCCATCCTGCGCTTTTGCGGCCACCTCCCAAAAAAGCGAGTTGTAAAATGGAGCTTCAGGGCACTGCAATTCACAATCCTACAGAGTTATAAATGATAACTCTCATCCACAAATATATTGAGGGAAGGCAAAGACGAGGAATTGAAATCAAGGCAGAATTGCAGGAAACAGATTTCAGGAGGTAGATTCGAATCGCCTTTAAAGCACATGAAAAGCGCCAAAACGTTGACAATGATGCCCTTGGCCAAAAAGGGCGTATGCGTTTTTTCCTGAATATATTCAGGAAAAAACGCATACGCCCTTTTTGGCCAACCAAGCAACCTGGAAAGGCAAATCAGCGCTACAAAGAAGTCTCGCTTCCCATCGGTCAAAAGGGCCATGCTGAAAAAAGTTTCAAAACCAGAAATGCAGGACAGGCCATGGAGAAATGGGAGCCTTGCTACACTGATGGGCGGGATGTAAATTGCCAACAGCCAGTCTGGAGAAGGGTACGGTGTGTCCTGAAACAGCTAAAAAACACAGCTTAGAGAGCATAGGGCACTTCCACGCATGGGGGTATAAAGTGGGAAAATTAAAAATCAGCAAGACACAAGCACCCCAAAGTTTAGGGCTGCTCTGTTGACAAGGACCTCCACTTCATTCCACCTTAAATATCCCAGGAAAGCGAAAAATGGATAAAAAAGTTGTAGACCTTATGTACAATGGAATATCACTCAGCCATGAAATCAATATCATAAGGCTAGTAGCAGCATGATGAGTGGATTTAGGTACGACGATTCTAAGTGAAATAAGTCACACAGAAAAGGACACTTCTCATAAGGTGTCACTTATAGAGGGAATGTAAAAACCGTTACACTTGAACTGAATTACAAAACAGAACAGAGTCACACATGCAGAAAACACAGTATGGCTGCTAAACGGGAAAGGTGAGGTGGGGTGATACATAAAACAAGAGTTTCAAATTAGCTCAGATACCGTTCCATAAACCCAATATGTAATAGACAAGACCTACTCCTTGCTCAGAGAACTGGACTCAACACGCCCGATTCACCACACAAGAATATATCTGACTAGTAATAATCTTAAAACCTATGTATTGATATCTCTCTGTTAGTGTGTCAAGTGGGTGTAAAGCGGCATAAACACAGCCGTGAAAAGCAGCTAAACCCCATTATAAAAATAAATTACTTTTAAAAACCCATGAAACAAAGACAGTGAAAGAGAGAGAAATTCTTACACAATTCGTTCAGGGGCTGTGATGCAAACTGGATTGACCATATCTAGACCCACAGCTGGATGAGACATAAGGGTGGACACTCTTGGGGCTGAGAGGTTTCGTGAAGTATGGTGAGCAAACGCAGACCCTTTAAAGTAATACTGCGTGCTACCCGTCCCATGGGTCCCAAATCTCCAGGTTCAAAGGCATCTTCCTACATCGAAAACCGGCATGAGAAACCCAGAAAATGGTACACCGTGTGATGGGGAAAGGTTTCTAAAACGCACCTCATTTCTCATCTCCTTGTGCTCGGGTTCGCCATTCCAGCCACTTTACTAGCAATCTCCCTACGTGGAGCATCAGCACCTTTAACCTCCTGTTCCGTACAGGTTGCAATTTGTCCTGAGGATGAATGGGAAGACGGGGAACCAATGAGAGACTAGTTCCTGGTGTTGGGACAGGCACAGGTCACTCTATTTTCCCATCAGGAAGAAGAATTAACCACAGGCTCACCCTGCCAACCGGAACCAGAACAGGGCTTGAAGCCATCCTGCGCTTTTGCGGCCAGCTCCCAAAAAAGCGAGTTCTAAAATGGAGCTTCAGGGCACAGCAATTCACAAACCTGCTGAGTTATAAATGATAACTCTCGTCCACAAATATATTGAGGGAAGGCAAAGAAGAGGATTTGAAATCAAGGCAGAATTGCAGGAAACAGATTTCAGGAGGTAGATTTGAATCGCCTTTAAAGTACATGAAAAGCGGCAAAACGTTGACAATGATGCCCTTGGCCAAAAAGGGCGTATGCGTTTTTTCCTGAATATATTCAGGAAAAAACGCATATGCCCCTTTTGGCCAACCAAGCAACCTGGAAAGGCAAATCAGCGCTACAAAGAATTCTCGCTTCCCTTCGGTCAAAAGGGCCATGCTGAAAAAAGTTTCAAAACCAGAAATGCAGGACAGGCCATGGAGAAATGGGAGCCTTGCTACACTGATTGGTGGGATGTAAATTGCCAACAGCCAGTCTGGAGAAGGGTACGGTGTGTCCTGAAACAGCTAAAAAACACAGCTTAGAGAGCATAGGGCACTTCCACGCATGGGGGTATAAAGTGGGAAAATTAAAAATCAGCAAGACACAAGCACCCCAAAGTTTAGGGCTGCTCTGTTGACAAGGACCTCCACTTCATTCCACCTTAAATATCTCAGGAAAGCGAAAAATGGATAAAAAAGTTGTAGACCTTATGTACAATGGAATATCACTCAGCCATGAAATCAATATCATAAGGCTAGTAGCAGCATGATGAGTGGATTTAGGTATGACGATTCTAAGTGAAATAAGTCACACAGAAAAGGACACTTCTCATAAGGTGTCACTTATAGAGGGAATGTAAAAACCGTTACACTTGAACTGAATTACAAAACAGAACAGGGTCACACATGCAGAAAACACACTATGGCTGCTTAACGGGAAAGGTGAGGTGGGGTGATACATAAAACAAGAGTTTCAAATTAGCTCAGATACCATTCCATAAACCCAATATGTAATAGACAAGACCTACTCCTTGCTCAGAGAACTGGACTCAACACGCCTGATTCACCGCACAAGAATATATCTGACTAGTAATAATCTTAAAACCTATGTATTGATATCTCTCTGTTAGTGTGTCAAGTGGGTGTAAAGCGGCATAAACACAGCCGTGAAAAGCAGCTAAACCCCATTATAAAAATAAATTACTTTTAAAAACCCATGAAACAAAGACAGTGAAAGAGAGAGAAATTCTTACACAATTCGTTCAGGGGCTGTGATGCAACCTGGATTGACCATATCTAGACCCACAGCTGGATGAGACATAAGGGTGGACACTCTTGGGGCTGAGAGGTTTGGTGAAGTTGGGTGAGCAAACCCAGACCCTTTAAAGTAATACTGCGTGCTACCCGTCCCATGGGTCCCAAATCTCCAGGTTCAAGGGCATCTTCCTACATCGAAAACCGGCATGAGAAACCCAGAATATGGTACACCGTGTGATGGGGAAAGGTTTCTAAAACGCACCTCATTTCTCATCTCCTTGTGCTCGGATTCGCCATTCCACCCACTTTACTAGCAATCTCCCTACGTGGAGCATCAGCACCTTTAACCTCCTGTTCCGTACAGGTTGCAATTTGTCCTGAGGATGAATGGGAAGACGGGGAAACAATGAGAGACTAGCTCCTGGTGTTGGGACAGGCACAAGTCACTCTATTTTCCCATCAGGAAGAAGAATTAACCACAGGCTCACCCTGCCAACCGGAACCAGAACAGGGCCTGAAGCCATCCTGCGCTTTTGCGGCCAGCTCCCAAAAAAGCGAGTTCTAAAATGGAGCTTCAGGGCACAGCAATTCACAAACCTGCAGAGTTATAAATGATAACTCTCGTCCACAAATATATTGAGGGAAGGCAAAGAAGAGGATTTGAAATCAAGGCAGAATTGCAGGAAACAGATTTCAGGAGGTAGATTCGAATCGCCTTTAAAGCACATGAAAAGCGGCAAAACGTTGACAATGATGCCCTTGGCCAAAAAGGGCGTATGCGTTTTTTCCTGAATATATTCAGGAAAAAACGCATACGCCCTTTTTGGCCAACCAAGCAACCTGGAAAGGCAAATCAGCGCTACAAAGAAGTCTCGCTTCCCTTCGGTCAAAAGGGCCATGCTGAAAAAAGTTTCAAAACCAGAAATGCAGGACAGGCCATGGAGAAATGGGAGCCTTGCTACACTGATGGGCGGGATGTAAATTGTCAACAGCCAGTGTGGAGAAGGGTACGGTGTGTCCTGAAACAGCTAAAAAACACAGCTTAGAGAGCATAGGGCACTTCCACGCATGGGGGTATAAAGTGGGAAAATTAAAAATCAGCAAGACACAAGCACCCCAAAGTTTAGGGCTGCTCTGTTGACAAGGACCTCCACTACATTCCACCTTAAATATCCCAGGAAAGCGAAAAATGGATAAAAAAGTTGTAGACCTTATGTACAATGGAATATCACTCAGCCATGAAATCAATATCATAAGGCTAGTAGCAGCATGATGAGTGGATTTAGGTACGACGATTCTAAGTGAAATAAGTCACACAGAAAAGGACACTTCTCATAAGGTGTCACTTATAGAGGGAATGTAAAAACCGTTACACTTGAACTGAATTACAAAACAGAACAGAGTGACACATGCAGAAAACACACTATGGCTGCTTAACGGGAAAGGGGAGGTGGGGAGATACATAAAACAAGAGTTTCAAATTAGCTCAGATACCATTCCATAAACCCAATATGTAATAGACAAGACCTACTCCTTGCTCAGAGAACTGGACTCAACACGCCTGATTCACCGCACAAGAATATATCTGACTAGTAATAATCTTAAAAACTATGTATTGATATCTCTCTGTTAGTGTGTCAAGTGGGTGTAAAGCGGCATAAACACAGCCGTGAAAAGCAGCTAAACCCCATTATAAAAATAAATTACTTTTAAAAACACATGAAACAAAGACAGTGAAAGAGAGAGAAATTCTTACACAATTCGTTCAGGGGCTGTGATGCAACCTGGATTGACCATATCTAGACCCACAGCTGGATGAGACATAAGGGTGGACACTCTTGGGGCTGAGAGGTTTGGTGAAGTTGGGTGAGCAAACCCAGACCCTTTAAAGTAATACTGCGTGCTACCCGTCCCATGGGTCCCAAATCTCCAGGTTCAAGGGCATCTTCCTACATCGAAAACAGGCATGAGAAACCCAGAAGATGGTACACCATGTGATGGGGAAAGGTTTCTAAAACGCACCTCATTTCTCATCTCCTTGTGCTCGGGTTCGCCATTCCAGCCACTTTACTAGCAATCTCCCTACGTGGAGCAACAGCACCTTTAACCTCCTGTTCCGTACAGGTTGCAATTTGTCCTGAGGATGATCGGGAAGACGGGGAACCAATGAGAGACTAGCTCTTGGTGTTGGGACAGGCACAGGTCACTCTATTTTCCCATCAGGAAGAAGAATTAACCACAGGCTCAGCCTGCCCCCCGGAACCAGAACAGGGCCTGAAGCCATCCTGCGCTTTTGCGGCCAGCTCCCAAAAAAGCGAGTTGTAAAATGGAGCTTCAGGGCACTGCAATTCAAAAACCTGCAGAGTTATAAATGATAACTCTCGTCCACAAATATATTGAGGGAAGGCAAAGAAGAGGATTTGAAGTCAAGGCAGAATTGCAGGAAACAGATTTCAGGAGGTAGATTCGAATCGCCTTTAAAGCACATGAAAAGCGGCAAAACGTTGACAATGATGCCCTTGGCCAAAAAGGGCGTATGCGTTTTTTCCTGAATATATTCAGGAAAAAACGCATACGCCCTTTTGGCCAACCAAGCAACCTGGAAAGGCAAATCAGCGCTACAAAGAAGTCGCGCTTCCTATCGGTCAAAAGGGCCATGCTGAAAAAAGTATCAAAACCAGAAATGCAGGACAGGCCATGGAGAAATGGGAGCCTTGCTACACTGATGGGCGGGATGTAAATTGCCAACAGCCACTCTGGAGAAGGGCACGGTGTGTCCTGAAACAGCTAAAAAACACAGCTTAGAGAGCATAGGGCACTTCCACGCATGGGGGTATAAAGTGGGAAAATTAAAAATCAGCAAGACACAAGCACCCCATAGTTTAGGGCTGCTCTTTTGACAAGGACCTCCACTTCAATCCACCTTAAATATCCCAGGAAAGCGAAAAATGGATAAAAAAGTTGTAGTCCTTATGTACAATGGAATATCACTCAGCCATGAAATCAATATCATAAGGCTAGTAGCAGCATGATGAGTGGATTTAGGTACGACGATTCTAAGTGAAATAAGTCACACAGAAAAGGACACTTCTCATAAGGTGTCACTTATAGAGGGAATGTAAAAACCGTTACACTTGAACTGAATTACAAAACAGAACAGAGTCACACATGCAGAAAACACACTACGGCTGCTTAACTGGAAAGATGAGGTGGGGTGATACATAAAACAAGAGTTTCAAATTAGCTCAGATACCGTTCCATAAACCCAATATGTAATAGACAAAACCTACTCCTTGCTCAGAGAACTGGACTCAACACGCCTGATTCACCGCACAAGAATATATCTGACTAGTAATAATCTTAAAACCTATGAATTGATATCTCTCTGTTAGTGTGTCAAGTGGGTGTAAAGCGGCATAAACACAGCCGTGAAAAGCAGCTAAACCCCATTATAAAAATAAATTACTTTTAAAAACCCATGAAACAAAGACAGGGAAAGAGTGAGAAATTCTTACACAATTCGTTCAGGGGCTGTGATGCAACCTGGATTGACCATATCTACACCCACAGCTGGATGAGACATAAGGGTGGACACTCTTGGGGCTGAGAGGTTTGGTGAAGTTGGGTGAGCAAACGCAGACCCTTTAAAGTAATACTGCGTGCTACCCATTGCATGGGTCCCAAATCTCCAGGTTCAAGGGCATCTTCCTACATCGAAAACATGCATGAGAAACCCTGAAGATGGTACACCGTGTGATGGGGAAAGGTTTCTAAAACGCACCTCATTTCTCATCTCCTTGTGCTCGGGTTCGCCATTCCAGCCACTTTACTAGCAATCTCCCTACGTGGAGCATCAGCACCTTTAACCTCCTGTTCCGTACAGGTTGCAGTTTGTCCTGAGGATGAATGGGAAGACGGGGAACCAATGAGAGACTAGCTCTTGGTGTTGGGACAGGCACAGGTCACTCTATTTTCCCATCAGGAAGAAGAATTAACCACAGGCTCACCCTGCCCACCGGAACCAGAACAGGGCCTGAAGCCATCCTGCGCTTTTGCGGCCAGCTCCCAAAAAAAGCGAGTTGTAAAATGGAGCTTCAGGGCACAGCAATTCACAAACCTGCAGAGTTATAAATGATAACTCTCGTCCACAAATATATTGAGGGAAGGCAAAGAAGAGGATTTGAAATCAAGGCAGAATTGCAGGAAACAGATTTCAGGAGGTACATTCGAATCGCCTTTAAAGCACATTAAAAGCGGCAAAACGTTGACAATGATGCCCTTGGCCAAAAAGGGCGTATGCGTTTTTTCCTGAATATATTCAGGAAAAAACGCATACGCCCTTTTTGGCCAACCAAGCAACCTGGAAAGGCAAATCAGCGCTACTAAGAAGTCTCGCTTCCCATTGGTCAAAAGGGCCATGCTGAAAAAAGTGTCAAAACCAGAAATGCAGGACAGGCCATGGAGAAATGGGAGCCTTGCTACACTGATGGGCGGGATGTAAATTGCCAACAGCCACTCTGGAGAAGGGTACGGTGTGTCCTGAACCATCTAAAAAACACAGCCTAGAGAGGATAGGGCACTTCCACGCATGGGGGTATAAAGTGGGAAAATTGAAAATCAGCAAGACACAAGCACCCCAACGTTTAGGGCTGCTCTGTTGACAAGGACTTCCACTTCATTCCACCTTAAATATCCCAGGAAAGAGAAAAATGGATAAAAAAGTTGGGGTCCTTATATACGATGGAATATCACTCAGCCATGAAATCAATGTCATAAGGCTAGTAGGAGCATGATGAGTGGATTTAGGTACGACGATTCTAAGTGAAATAAGTCACACAGAAAAGGACACTTCTCATAAGGTGTCACTTATAGAGGGAATGTAAAAACTGTTACACTTGAACTAAATTACAAAACAGAACAGAGTCACACATGCAGAAAACACACTATGGCTGCTTAACTGGAAAGGTGAGGTGGAGTGATACATAAAACAAGAGTTTCAAATTAGCTCAGATACCGTTCCATAAACCCAATATGTAATAGACAAAACCTACTCCTTGCTCAGAGAACTGGACTCAACACGCCTGATTCACCGCACAAGAATATATCTGACTAGTAATAATCTTAAAACCTATGAATTGATATCTCTCTGTTAGTGTGTCAAGTGGGTGTAAAGCGGCATAAACACAGCCGTGAAAAGCAGCTAAACCACATTATAAAAATAAATTACTTTTTAAAACCCATGAAACAAAGACAGTGAAAGAGAGAGAAATTCTTACACAATTCGTTCAGGGGCTGTGATGCAACCTGGATTGACCATATCTAGACCCACAGCTGGATGAGACATAACGGTGGACACTCTTGGGGCTGAGAGGTTTGGTGAAGTTGGGTGAGCAAACGCAGACCCTTTAAAGTAATACTGCGTGCGACCCATCGCATGGGTCCCAAATCTCCAGGTTCAAGGGCATCTTCCTACATCGAAAACAGGCATGAGAAACCCAGAAGATGGTACACCGTGTGATGGGGAAAGGTTTCTAAAACGCACCTCATTTCTCATCTCCTTGTGCTCGGGTTTGCCATTCCAGCCACTTTACTAGCAATCTCCCTACTTGGAGCCTCAGCACCTTTAACCTCCTGTTCCTTACAAGTTGCAATTTGTCCTGAGGATGAACGGGAAAACGGGGAACCAATGAGAGACTAGCTCTTGGTGTTGGGACAGGCACAGGTCACTCTATTTTCCCATCAGGAAGAAGAATTAACCACAGGCTCACCCTGCCCACCGGAACCAGAACAGGGCCTGAAGCCATCCTGCGCTTTTGCGGCCAGCTCCCAAAAAAGCGAGTTGTAAAATGGAGCTTCAGGGCACAGCAATTCACAAACCTGCAGAGTTATAAATGATAACTCTCGTCCACAAATATATTGAGGGAAGGCAAAGAAGAGGATTTGAAATCAAGGCAGAATTGCAGGAAACAGATTTCAGGAGGTACATTCGAATCGCCTTTAAAGCACATTAAAAGCGGCAAAACGTTGACAATGATGCCCTTGGCCAAAAAGGGCGTATGCGTTTTTTCCTGAATATATTCAGGAAAAAACGCATACGCCCTTTTTGGCTAACCAAGCAACCTGGAAAGGCAAATCAGCGCTACAAAGAAGTCTCGCTTCCCATTGGTCAAAAGGGCCATTCTGAAAAAAGTGTCAAAACCAGAATTGCAGGACAGGCCATGGAGAAATGGGAGCCTTGCTACACTGATGGGCGGGATGTAAATTGCCAACAGCCACTCTGGAGAAGGGTACGGTGTGTCCTGAACCATCTAAAAAACACAGCCTAGAGAGCATAGGGCACTTCCACGCATGGGGGTATAAAGTGGGAAAATTGAAAATCAGCAAGACACAAGCACCCCAACGTTTAGGGCTGCTCTGTTGACAGGGACTTCCACTTCATTCCACCTTAAATATCCCAGGAAAGAGAAAAATGGATAAAAAAGTTGGGGTCCTTATATACGATGGAATATCACTCAGCCATGAAATCAATGCCATAAGGCTAGTAGGAGCATGATGAGTGGATTTAGGTACGACGATTCTAAGTGAAATAAGTCACACAGAAAAGGACACTTCTCATAAGGTGTCACTTATAGAGGGAATGTAAAAACTGTTACACTTGAACTAAATTACAAAACAGAACAGAGTCACACATGCAGAAAACACACTATGGCTGCTTAACTGGAAAGGTGAGGTGGGGTGATACATAAAACAAGAGTTTCAAATTAGCTCAGATACCGTTCCATAAACCCAATATGTAATAGACAAAACCTACTCCTTGCTCAGAGAACTGGACTCAACACGCCTGATTCACCGCACAAGAATATATCTGACTAGTAATAATCTTAAAACCTATGAATTGATATCTCTCTGTTAGTGTGTCAAGTGGGTGTAAAGCGGCATAAACACAGCCGTGAAAAGCAGCTAAACCACATTATAAAAATAAATTACTTTGAAAACCCATGAAACAAAGACAGTGAAAGAGAGAGAAATTCTTACACAATTCGTTCAGGGGCTGTGATGCAACCTGGATTGACCATATCTAGACCCACAGCTGGATGAGACATAACGGTGGACACTCTTGGGGCTGAGAGGTTTGGTGAAGTTGGGTGAGCAAACGCAAACCCTTTAAAGTAATACTGCGTGCGACCCATCGCATGGGTCCCAAATCTCCAGGTTCAAGGGCATCTTCCTACATCGAAAACAGGCATGAGAAACCCAGAAGATGGTACACCGTGTGATGGGGAAAGGTTTCTAAAACGCACCTCATTTCTCATCTCCTTGTGCTCGGGTTTGCCATTCCAGCCACTTTACTAGCAATCTCCCTACTTGGAGCATCAGCACCTTTAACCTCCTGTTCCTTACAGGTTGCAATTTGTCCTGAGGATGAACGGGAAATCGGGGAACCAATGAGAGACTAGCTCTTGGTGTTGGGACAGGCACAGGTCACTCTATTTTCCCATCAGGAAGAAGAATTAACCACAGGCTCAGCCTGCCCCCCGGAACCAGAACAGGGCCTGAAGCCATCCTGCGCTTTTGCGGCCACCTCCCAAAAAAGCGAGTTGTAAAATGGAGCTTCAGGGCACTGCAATTCAAAAACCTGCAGAGTTATAAATGATAACTCTCGTCCACAAATATATTGAGGGAAGGCAAAGAAGAGGATTTGAAGTCAAGGCAGAATTGCAGGAAACAGATTTCAGGAGGTAGATTCGAATCGCCTTTAAAGCACATGAAAAGCGGCAAAACGTTGACAATGATGCCCTTGGCCAAAAAGGGCGTATGCGTTTTTTCCTGAATATATTCAGGAAAAAACGCATACGCCCTTTTTGGCCAACCAAGCAACCTGGAAAGGCAAATCAGCGCTACAAAGAAGTCGCGCTTCCTATCGGTCAAAAGGGCCATGCTGAAAAAAGTATCTAAACCAGAAATGCAGGACAGGCCATGGAGAAATGGGAGCCTTGCTACACTGATGGGCGGGATGTAAATTGCCAACAGCCACTCTGGAGAAGGGCACGGTGTGTCCTGAAACAGCTAAAAAACACAGCTTAGAGAGCATAGGGCACTTCCACGCATGGGGGTATAAAGTGGGAAAATTAAAAATCAGCAAGACACAAGCACCCCATAGTTTAGGGCTGCTCTTTTGACAAGGACCTCCACTTCAATCCACCTTAAATATCCCAGGAAAGCGAAAAATGGATAAAAAAGTTGTAGTCCTTATGTACAATGGAATATCACTCAGCCATGAAATCAATATCATAAGGCTAGTAGCAGCATGATGAGTGGATTTAGGTACGACGATTCTAAGTGAAATAAGTCACACAGAAAAGGACACTTCTCATAAGGTGTCACTTATAGAGGGAATGTAAAAACCGTTACACTTGAACTGAATTACAAAACAGAACAGAGTCACACATGCAGAAAACACACTACGGCTGCTTAACTGGAAAGATGAGGTGGGGTGATACATAAAACAAGAGTTTCAAATTAGCTCAGATACCGTTCCATAAACCCAATATGTAATAGACAAAACCTACTCCTTGCTCAGAGAACTGGACTCAACACGCCTGATTCACCGCACAAGAATATATCTGACTAGTAATAATCTTAAAACCTATGAATTGATATCTCTCTGTTAGTGTGTCAAGTGGGTGTAAAGCGGCATAAACACAGCCGTGAACAGCAACTAAACCCCATTATAAAAATAAATTACTTATAAAAACCCATGAAACAAAGACAGGGAAAGAGAGAGAAATTCTTACACAATTCGTTCAGGGGCTGTGATGCAACCTGGATTGACCATATCTACACCCACAGCTGGATGAGACATAAGGGTGGACACTCTTGGGGCTGAGAGGTTTGGTGAAGTTGGGTGAGCAAACGCAGACCCTTTAAAGTAATACTGCGTGCTACCCATCGCATGGGTCCCAAATCTCCAGGTTCAAGGGCATCTTCCTACATCGAAAACATGCATGAGAAACCCAGAAGATGGTACACCGTGTGATGGGGAAAGGTTTCTAAAACGCACCTCATTTCTCATCTCCTTGTGCTCGGGTTCGCCATTCCAGCCACTTTACTAGCAATCTCCCTACGTGGAGCATCAGCACCTTTAACCTCCTGTTCCGTACAGGTTGCAGTTTGTCCTGAGGATGAATGGGAAGACGGGGAACCAATGAGAGACTAGCTCTTGGTGTTGGGACAGGCACAGGTCACTCTATTTTCCCATCAGGAAGAAGAATTAACCACAGGCTCACCCTGCCCACCGGAACCAGAACAGGGCCTGAAGCCATCCTGCGCTTTTGCGGCCAGCTCCCAAAAAAGCGAGTTGTAAAATGGAGATTCAGGGCACAGCAATTCACAAACCTGCAGAGTTATAAATGATAACTCTCGTCCACAAATATATTGAGGGAAGGCAAAGAAGAGGATTTGAAATCAAGGCAGAATTGCAGGAAACAGATTTCAGGAGGTACATTCGAATCGCCTTTAAAGCACATGAAAAGCGCCAAAACGTTGACAATGATGCCCTTGGCCAAAAAGGGCGTATGCGTTTTTTCCTGAATATATTCAGGAAAAAACGCATACGCCCTTTTTGGCCAACCAAGCAACCTGGAAAGGCAAATCAGCGCTACTAAGAAGTCTCGCTTCCCATTGGTCAAAAGGGCCATTCTGAAAAAAGTGTCAAAACCAGAAATGCAGGACAGGCCATGGAGAAATGGGAGCCTTGCTACACTGATGGGCGGGATGTAAATTGCCAACAGCCACTCTGGAGAAGGGTACGGTGTGTCCTGAACCATCTAAAAAACACAGCCTAGAGAGGATAGGGCACTTCCACGCATGGGGGTATAAAGTGGGAAAATTGAAAATCAGCAAGACACAAGCACCCCAACGTTTAGGGCTGCTCTGTTGACAAGGACTTCCACTTCATTCCACCTTAAATATCCCTGGAAAGAGAAAAATGGATAAAAAAGTTGGGGTCCTTATATACGATGGAATATCACTCAGCCATGAAATCAATGTCATAAGGCTAGTAGGAGCATGATGAGTGGATTTAGGTACGACGATTCTAAGTGAAATAAGTCACACAGAAAAGGACACTTCTCATAAGGTGTCACTTATAGAGGGAATGTAAAAACCGTTACACTTGAACTGAATTACAAAACAGAACAGAGTCACACATGCAGAAAACACACTACGGCTGCTTAACTGGAAAGATGAGGTGGGGTGATACATAAAACAAGAGTTTCAAATTAGCTCAGATACCGTTCCATAAACCCAATATGTAATAGACAAAACCTACTCCTTGCTCAGAGAACTGGACTCAACACGCCTGATTCACCGCACAAGAATATATCTGACTAGTAATATTCTTAAAACCTATGAATTGATATCTCTCTGTTAGTGTGTCAAGTGGGTGTAAAGCGGCATAAACACAGCCGTGAACAGCAACTAAACCCCATTATAAAAATAAATTACTTATAAAAACCCATGAAACAAAGACAGGGAAAGAGAGAGAAATTCTTACACAATTCGTTCAGGGGCTGTGATGCAACCTGGATTGACCATATCTACACCCACAGCTGGATGAGACATAAGGGTGGACACTCTTGGGGCTGAGAGGTTTGGTGAAGTTGGGTGAGCAAACGCAGACCCTTTAAAGTAATACTGCGTGCTACCCATCGCATGGGTCCCAAATCTCCAGGTTCAAGGGCATCTTCCTACATCGAAAACATGCATGAGAAACCCAGAAGATGGTACACCGTGTGATGGGGAAAGGTTTCTAAAACGCACCTCATTTCTCATCTCCTTGTGCTCGGGTTCGCCATTCCAGCCACTTTACTAGCAATCTCCCTACGTGGAGCATCAGCACCTTTAACCTCCTGTTCCGTACAGGTTGCAGTTTGTCCTGAGGATGAATGGGAAGACGGGGAACCAATGAGAGACTAGCTCTTGGTGTTGGGACAGGCACAGGTCACTCTATTTTCCCATCAGGAAGAAGAATTAACCACAGGCTCACCCTGCCCACCGGAACCAGAACAGGGCCTGAAGCCATCCTGCGCTTTTGCGGCCAGCTCCCAAAAAAGCGAGTTGTAAAATGGAGATTCAGGGCACAGCAATTCACAAACCTGCAGAGTTATAAATGATAACTCTCGTCCACAAATATATTGAGGGAAGGCAAAGAAGAGGATTTGAAATCAAGGCAGAATTGCAGGAAACAGATTTCAGGAGGTACATTCGAATCGCCTTTAAAGCACATGAAAAGCGCCAAAACGTTGACAATGATGCCCTTGGCCAAAAAGGGCGTATGCGTTTTTTCCTGAATATATTCAGGAAAAAACGCATACGCCCTTTTTGGCCAACCAAGCAACCTGGAAAGGCAAATCAGCGCTACTAAGAAGTCTCGCTTCCCATTGGTCAAAAGGGCCATTCTGAAAAAAGTGTCAAAACCAGAAATGCAGGACAGGCCATGGAGAAATGGGAGCCTTGCTACACTGATGGGCGGGATGTAAATTGCCAACAGCCACTCTGGAGAAGGGTACGGTGTGTCCTGAACCATCTAAAAAACACAGCCTAGAGAGGATAGGGCACTTCCACGCATGGGGGTATAAAGTGGGAAAATTGAAAATCAGCAAGACACAAGCACCCCAACGTTTAGGGCTGCTCTGTTGACAAGGACTTCCACTTCATTCCACCTTAAATATCCCTGGAAAGAGAAAAATGGATAAAAAAGTTGGGGTCCTTATATACGATGGAATATCACTCAGCCATGAAATCAATGTCATAAGGCTAGTAGGAGCATGATGAGTGGATTTAGGTACGACGATTCTAAGTGAAATAAGTCACACAGAAAAGGACACTTCTCATAAGGTGTCACTTATAGAGGGAATGTAAAAACTGTTACACTTGAACTGAATTACAAAACAGAACAGAGTCACACATGCAGAAAACACACTATGGCTGCTTAACTGGAAAGGTGAGGTGGGGTGATACATAAAACAAGAGTTTCAAATTAGCTCAGATACCGTTCCATAAACCCAATATGTAATAGACAAAACCTACTCCTTGCTCAGAGAACTGGACTCAACACACCTGATTCACCGCACAAGAATATATCTGACTAGTAATAATCTTAAAACCTATGAATTGATATCTCTCTGTTAGTGTGTCAAGTGGGTGTAAAGCGGCATAAACACAGCCGTGAAAAGCAGCTAAACCACATTATAAAAATAAATTACTTTTAAAAACCCATGAAACAAAGACAGTGAAAGAGAGAGAAATTCTTACACAATTCGTTCAGGGGCTGTGATGCAACCTGGATTGACCATATCTAGACCCACAGCTGGATGAGACATAACGGTGGACACTCTTGGGGCTGAGAGGTTTGGTGAAGTTGGGTGAGCAAACGCAGACCCTTTAAAGTAATACTGCGTGCGACCCATCGCATGGGTCCCATATCTCCAGGTTCAAGGGCATCTTCCTACATCGAAAACAGGTATGAGAAACCGAGAAGATGGTACACCGTGTGATGGGGAAAGGTTTCTAAAACGCACCTCATTTCTCATCTCCTTGTGCTCGGGTTTGCCATTCCAGCCACTTTACTAGCAATCTCCCTACTTGGAGCATCAGCACCTTTAACCTCCTGTTCCTTACAGGTTGCAATTTGTCCTGAGGATGAACGGGAAAACGGGGAACCAATGAGAGACTAGCTCTTGGTGTTGGGACAGGCACAGGTCACTCTATTTTCCCATCAGGAAGAAGAATTAACCACAGGCTCAGCCTGCCCCCCGGAACCAGAACAGGGCCTGAAGCCATCCTGCGCTTTTGCGGCCACCTCCCAAAAAAGCGAGTTGTAAAATGGAGCTTCAGGGCACTGCAATTCACAAACCTGCGGAGTTATAAATGATAACTGTCGTCCACAAATATATTGAGTGAAGGCAAAGAAGAGGATTTGAAGTAAAGGCAGAATTGCAGGAAACAGATTTTAGGAGGTAGATTCGAATCGCCTTTAAAGCACATGAAAAGCGGCAAAACGTTGACAATGATGCCCTTGGCCAAAAAGGGCGTATGCGTTTTTTCCTGAATATATTCAGGAAAAAACGCATACGCCCTTTTTGGCCAACCAAGCAACCTGGAAAGGCAAATCAGCGCTACAAAGAAGTCTCGCTTCCCTTCGGTCAAAAGGGCCATGCTGAAAAAAGTTTCAAAACCAGAAATGCAGGACAGGCCATAGAGAAATGGGAGCCTTGCTACACTGATGGGCGGGATGTAAATTGCCAACAGCCACTCCGGAGAAGGGTACGGTGTGTCCTGAAACAGCTCAAAACACAGCTTAGAGAGCATAGGGCACTTCCACGCATAGGGGTATAAAGTGGGAAAATTAAAAATCAGCAAGACACAAGCACCCCATAGTTTAGGGCTGCTCTTTTGACAAGGACCTCCACTTCATTCCACCTTAAATATCCCAGGAAAGCGAAAAATGGATAAAAAAGTTGTAGTCCTTGTGTACAATGGAATACCACTCAGCCATGAAATCAATATCATAAGGCTAGTAGCAGCATGATGAGTGGATTTAGGTACGACGATTCTAAGTGAAATAAGTCACACAGAAAAGGACACTTCTCATAAGGTGTCACTTATAGAGGGAATGTAAAAACCGTTACACTTGAACTGAATTACAAAACAGAACAGAGTCACACATGCAGAAAACACACTACGGCTGCTTAACTGGAAAGATGAGGTGGGGTGATACATAAAACAAGAGTTTCAAATTAGCTCAGATACCGTTCCATAAACCCAATATGTAATAGACAAAACCTACTCCTTGCTCAGAGAACTGGACTCAACACGCCTGATTCACCGCACAAGAATATATCTGACTAGTAATAATCTTAAAACCTATGAATTGATATCTCTCTGTTAGTGTGTCAAGTGGGTGTAAAGCGGCATAAACACAGCCGTGAACAGCAACTAAACCCCATTATAAAAATAAATTACTTATAAAAACCCATGAAACAAAGACAGGGAAAGAGAGAGAAATTCTTACACAATTCGTTCAGGGGCTGTGATGCAACCTGGATTGACCATATCTACACCCACAGCTGGATGAGACATAAGGGTGGACACTCTTGGGGCTGAGAGGTTTGGTGAAGTTGGGTGAGCAAACGCAGACCCTTTAAAGTAATACTGCGTGCTACCCATCGCATGGGTCCCAAATCTCCAGGTTCAAGGGCATCTTCCTACATCGAAAACATGCATGAGAAACCCAGAAGATGGTACACCGTGTGATGGGGAAAGGTTTCTAAAACGCACCTCATTTCTCATCTCCTTGTGCTCGGGTTCGCCATTCCAGCCACTTTAGTAGCAATCTCCCTACTTGGAGCATCAGCATCTTTAACCTCCTGTTCCGTACAGGTTGCAATTTGTCCTGAGGATGAACGGGAAGACGGGGAACCAATGATAGACTAGCTCTTGGTGTTGGGATAGGCACAGGTCACTCTATTTTCCCATCAGGAAGAAGAATTAACCACAGGCTCAGCCTGCACCCCGGAACCAGAACAGGGCCTGAAGCCATCCTGCGCTTTTGCGGCCACCTCCCAAAAAAGCGAGTTGTAAAATGGAGCTTCAGGGCACTGCAATTCACAATCCTACAGAGTTATAAATGATAACTCTCGTCCACAAATATATTGAGGGAAGGCAAAGACGAGGAATTGAAATCAAGGCAGAATTGCAGGAAACAGATTTCAGGAGGTAGATTCGAATCGCCTTTAAGGCACATGAAAAGCGCCAAAACGTTGACAATGATGCCCTTGGCCAAAAAGGGCGTATGCGTTTTTTCCTGAATAAATTCAGGAAAAAACGCATACGCCCTTTTTGGCCAACCAAGCAACCTGGAAAGGCAAATCAGCGCTACAAAGAAGTCTCGCTTCCCATCGGTCAAAAGGGCCATGCTGAAAAAAGTGTCAAAACCAGAAATGCAGGACAGGCCATGGAGAAATGGGAGCCTTGCTACACTGATGGGCGGGATGTAAATTGCCAACAGCCACTCTGGAGAAGTGTACGGTGTGTCCTGAAACATCTAAAAAACACAGCTTAGAGAGCATAGGGCACTTCCACGCATGGGGGTATAAAGTGGGAAAATTAAAAATCAGCAAGACACAAGCACCCCAAAGTTTAGGGATGCTCTGTTGACAAGGACTTCCACTTCATTCCACCTTAAATATCCCAGGAAAGCGAAAAATGGATAAAAAATTTGAGGTCCTTATGTACAATGGCATACCACTCAGCCATGAAATCAATGTCATAAGGCTAGTAGCAGCATTATGAGTGGATTTAGGTACGACGATTCTAAGTGAAATAAGTCACACAGAAAAGGACACTTCTCATAAGGTGTCACTTATAGAGGGAATGTAAAAACCGTTACACTTGAACTGAGTTACAAAACAGAACAGAGTCACACATGCAGAAAACACACTATGGCTGCTTAACGGGAAAGCGAGGTGGGGTGATACATAAAGCAAGAGTTTCAAATTAGCTCAGATACCGTTCCATAAACCCAATATGTAATAGACAAGACCTACTCCTTGCTCAGAGAACTGGACTCAACACGCCCGATTCACCGCACAAGAATATATCTGACTAGTAATAATCTTAAAACCTATGTATTGATATCTCTCTGTTAGTGTGTCAAGTGGGTGTAAAGCGGCATAAACACAGCCGTGAAAAGCAGCTAAACCCCATTATAAAAATAAATTTCTTTTAAAAACCCATGAAACAAAGACAGTGAAAGAGAGAGAAATTCTTACACAATTCGTTCAGGGGCTGTGATGCAACCTGGATTGACCATATCTAGACCCACAGCTGGATGAGACATAAGGGTGGACACTCTTGGGGCTGAGAGGTTTGGTGAGGTTGGGTGAGCAAACGCAGACCCTTTAAAGTAATACTGCGTGCTACCCATCGCATGGGTCCCAAATCTCCAGGTTCAAGGGCATCTTCCTACATCGAAAACATGCATGAGAAACCAAGAAGATGGTACACCGTGTGTTGGGGAAAGGTTTCTAAAATGCACCTCATTTCTCATCTCCTTGTGCTCGGGTTCGCCATTCCAGCCACTTTAGTAGCAATCTCCCTACTTGGAGCATCAGCATCTTTAACCTCCTGTTCCGTACAGGTTGCAATTTGTCCTGAGGATGAACGGGAAGACGGGGAACCAATGAGAGACTAGCTCTTGGTGTTGGGACAGGCACAGGTCACTCTATTTTCCCATCAGGAAGAAGAATTAACCACAGGCTCAGCCTGCCCCCCGGAACCAGAACAGGGCCTGAAGCCATCCTGCGCTTTTGCGGCCACCTCCCAAAAAAGCGAGTTGTAAAATGGAGCTTCAGGGCACTGCAATTCACAATCCTACAGAGTTATAAATGATAACTCTCGTCCACAAATATATTGAGGGAAGGCAAAGACGAGGAATTGAAATCAAGGCAGAATTGCAGGAAACAGATTTCAGGAGGTAGATTCGAATCGCCTTTAAAGCACATGAAAAGCGCCAAAATGTTGACAATGATGCCCTTGGCCAAAAAGGGCGTATGCATTTTTTCCTGAATATATTCAGGAAAAAACGCATACGCCCTTTTTGGCCAACCAAGCAACCTGGAAAGGCCAATCAGCGCTACAAAGAAGTCTCGCTTCCCATCGGTCAAAAGGGCCATGCTGGAAAAAGTGTCAAAACCAGAAATGCAGGACAGGCCATGGAGAAATGGGAGCCTTGCTACACTGATGGGCGGGATGTAAATTGCCAACAGCCACTCTGGAGAAGTGTACGGTGTGTCCTGAAACATCTAAAAAACACAGCTTAGAGAGCATAGGGCACTTCCACGCATGGGGGTATAAAGTGGGAAAATTAAAAATCAGCAAGACACAAGCACCCCAAAGTTTAGGGATGCTCTGTTGACAAGGACTTCCACTTCATTCCACCTTAAATATCCCAGGAAAGCGAAAAATGGATAAAAAATTTGAAATCCTTATGTACAATGGCATACCACTCAGCCATGAAATCAATGTCATAAGGCTAGTAGCAGCATGATGAGTGGATTTAGGTACGACGATTCTAAGTGAAATAAGTCACACAGAAAAGGACACTTCTCATAAGGTGTCACTTATAGAGGGAATGTAAAAACCGTTACACTTGAACTGAGTTACAAAACAGAACAGAGTCACACATGCAGAAAACACACTATGGCTGCTTAACGGGAAAGCGAGGTGGGGTGATACATAAAGCAAGAGTTTCAAATTAGCTCAGATACCGTTCCATAAACCCAATATGTAATAGACAAGACCTACTCCTTGCTCAGAGAACTGGACTCAACACGCCCGATTCACCGCACAAGAATATATCTGACTAGTAATAATCTTAAAACCTATGTATTGATATCTCTCTGTTAGTGTGTCAAGTGGGTGTAAAGCGGCATAAACACAGCCGTGAAAAGCAGCTAAACCCCATTATAAAAATAAATTACTTTTAAAAACCCATGAAACACAGACAGTGAAAGAGAGAGAAATTCTTACACAATTCGTTCAGGGGCTGTGATGCAACCTGGATTGACCATATCTAGACCCACAGCTGGATGAGACATAAGGGTGGACACTCTTGGGGCTGAGAGGTTTGGTGAGGTTGGGTGAGCAAACGCAGACCCTTTAAAGTAATACTGCGTGCTACCCATCGCATGGGTCCCAAATCTCCAGGTTCAAGGGCATCTTCCTACATCGAAAACATGCATGAGAAACCAAGAAGATGGTACACCGTGTGTTGGGGAAAGGTTTCTAAAATGCACCTCATTTCTCATCTCCTTGTGCTCGGGTTCGCCATTCCAGCCACTTTAGTAGCAATCTCCCTACTTGGAGCATCAGCATCTTTAACCTCCTGTTCCGTACAGGTTGCAATTTGTCCTAAGGATGAACGGGAAGACGGGGAACCAATGAGAGACTAGCTCTTGGTGTTGGGACAGGCACAGGTCACTCTATTTTCCCATCAGGAAGAAGAATTAACCACAGGCTCAGCCTGCCCCCCGGAACCAGAACAGGGCCTGAAGCCATCCTGCGCTTTTGCGGCCACCTCCCAAAAAAGCGAGTTGTAAAATGGAGCTTCAGGGCACTGCAATTCACAATCCTACAGAGTTATAAATGATAACTCTCGTCCACAAATATATTGAGGGAAGGCAAAGAAGAGGATTTGAAGTCAAGGCAGAATTGCAGGAAACAGATTTCAGGAGGTAGATTCGAATCGCCTTTAAAGCACATGAAAAGCGGCAAAACGTTGACAATGATGCCCTTGGCCAAAAAGGGCGTATGCGTTTTTTCCTGAATATATTCAGGAAAAAACGCATACGCCCTTTTTGGCCAACCAAGCAACCTGGAAAGGCAAATCAGCGCTACAAAGAAGTCGCGCTTCCCATCGGTCAAAAGGGCCATGCTGAAAAAAGTTTCAAAACCAGAAATGCAGGACAGGCCATGGAGAAATGGGAGCCTTGCTACACTGATGGGCGGGATGTAAATTGCCAACAGCCACTCTGGAGAAGGGCACGGTGTGTCCTGAAACAGCTAAAAAACACAGCTTAGAGAGCATAGGGCACTTCCACGCATGGGGGTATAAAGTGGGAAAATTAAAAATCAGCAAGACACAAGCCCCCCATAGTTTAGGGCTGCTCTTTTGACAAGGACCTCCACTTCAATCCACCTTAAATATCCCAGGAAAGCGAAAAATGGATAAAAAAGTTGTAGTCCTTATGTACAATGGAATATCACTCAGCCATGAAATCAATATCATAAGGCTAGTAGCAGCATGATGAGTGGATTTAGGTACGACGATTCTAAGTGAAATAAGTCACACAGAAAAGGACACTTCTCATAAGGTGTCACTTATAGAGGGAATGTAAAAACCGTTACACTTGAACTGAATTACAAAACAGAACAGAGTCACACATGCAGAAAACACACTACGGCTGCTTAACTGGAAAGATGAGGTGGGGTGATACATAAAACAAGAGTTTCAAATTAGCTCAGATACCGTTCCATAAACCCAATATGTAATAGACAAAACCTACTCCTTGCTCAGAGAACTGGACTCAACACGCCCGATTCACCGCACAAGAATATATCTGACTAGTAATAATCTTAAAACCTATGAATTGATATCTCTCTGTTAGTGTGTCAAGTGGGTGTAAAGCGGCATAAACACAGCCGTGAAAAGCAGCTAAACCCCATTATAAAAATAAATTACTTTTAAAAACCCATGAAACAAAGACAGGGAAAGAGAGAGAAATTCTTACACAATTCGTTCAGGGGCTGTGATGCAACCTGGATTGACCATATCTAGACCCACAGCTGGATGAGACATAAGGGTGGACACTCTTGGGGCTGAGAGGTTTGGTGAGGTTGGGTGAGCAAACGCAGACCCTTTAAAGTAATACTGCGTGCTACCCATCGCATGGGTCCCAAATCTCCAGGTTCAAGGGCATCTTCCTACATCGAAAACATGCATGAGAAACCAAGAAGATGGTACACCGTGTGTTGGGGAAAGGTTTCTAAAATGCACCTCATTTCTCATCTCCTTGTGCTCGGGTTCGCCATTCCAGCCACTTTAGTAGCAATCTCCCTACTTGGAGCATCAGCATCTTTAACCTCCTGTTCCGTACAGGTTGCAATTTGTCCTAAGGATGAACGGGAAGACGGGGAACCAATGAGAGACTAGCTCTTGGTGTTGGGACAGGCACAGGTCACTCTATTTTCCCATCAGGAAGAAGAATTAACCACAGGCTCAGCCTGCCCCCCGGAACCAGAACAGGGCCTGAAGCCATCCTGCGCTTTTGCGGCCACCTCCCAAAAAAGCGAGTTGTAAAATGGAGCTTCAGGGCACTGCAATTCACAATCCTACAGAGTTATAAATGATAACTCTCGTCCACAAATATATTGAGGGAAGGCAAAGAAGAGGATTTGAAGTCAAGGCAGAATTGCAGGAAACAGATTTCAGGAGGTAGATTCGAATCGCCTTTAAAGCACATGAAAAGCGGCAAAACGTTGACAATGATGCCCTTGGCCAAAAAGGGCGTATGCGTTTTTTCCTGAATATATTCAGGAAAAAACGCATACGCCCTTTTTGGCCAACCAAGCAACCTGGAAAGGCAAATCAGCGCTACAAAGAAGTCGCGCTTCCCATCGGTCAAAAGGGCCATGCTGAAAAAAGTTTCAAAACCAGAAATGCAGGACAGGCCATGGAGAAATGGGAGCCTTGCTACACTGATGGGCGGGATGTAAATTGCCAACAGCCACTCTGGAGAAGGGCACGGTGTGTCCTGAAACAGCTAAAAAACACAGCTTAGAGAGCATAGGGCACTTCCACGCATGGGGGTATAAAGTGGGAAAATTAAAAATCAGCAAGACACAAGCCCCCCATAGTTTAGGGCTGCTCTTTTGACAAGGACCTCCACTTCAATCCACCTTAAATATCCCAGGAAAGCGAAAAATGGATAAAAAAGTTGTAGTCCTTATGTACAATGGAATATCACTCAGCCATGAAATCAATATCATAAGGCTAGTAGCAGCATGATGAGTGGATTTAGGTACGACGATTCTAAGTGAAATAAGTCACACAGAAAAGGACACTTCTCATAAGGTGTCACTTATAGAGGGAATGTAAAAACCGTTACACTTGAACTGAATTACAAAACAGAACAGAGTCACACATGCAGAAAACACACTACGGCTGCTTAACTGGAAAGATGAGGTGGGGTGATACATAAAACAAGAGTTTCAAATTAGCTCAGATACCGTTCCATAAACCCAATATGTAATAGACAAAACCTACTCCTTGCTCAGAGAACTGGACTCAACACGCCCGATTCACCGCACAAGAATATATCTGACTAGTAATAATCTTAAAACCTATGAATTGATATCTCTCTGTTAGTGTGTCAAGTGGGTGTAAAGCGGCATAAACACAGCCGTGAAAAGCAGCTAAACCCCATTATAAAAATAAATTACTTTTAAAAACCCATGAAACAAAGACAGGGAAAGAGAGAGAAATTCTTACACAATTCGTTCAGGGGCTGTGATGCAACCTGGATTGACCATATCTAGACCCACAGCTGGATGAGACATAAGGGTGGACACTCTTGGGGCTGAGAGGTTTGGTGAAGTTGGGTGAGCAAACGCAGACCCTTTAAAGTAATACTGCGTGCTACCCATCGCATGGGTCCCAAATCTCCAGGTTCAAGGGCATCTTCCTACATCGAAAACATGCATGAGAAACCCAGAAGATGGTACACCGTGTGATGGGGAAATGTTTCTAAAACGCACCTCATTTCTCATCTCCTTGTGCTCGGGTTCGCCATTCCAGCCACTTTACTAGCAATCTCCCTACGTGGAGCATCAGCACCTTTAACCTCCTGTTCCGTACAGGTTGCAGTTTGTCCTGAGGATGAATGGGAAGACGGGGAACCAATGAGAGACTAGCTCTTGGTGTTGGGACAGGCACAGGTCACTCTATTTTCCCATCAGGAAGAAGAATTAACCACAGGCTCACCCTGCCCACCGGAACCAGAACAGGGCCTGAAGCCATCCTGCGCTTTTGCGGCCAGCTCCCAAAAAAGCGAGTTGTAAAATGGAGCTTCAGGGCACAGCAATTCACAAACCTGCAGAGTTATAAATGATAACTCTCGTCCACAAATATATTGAGGGAAGGCAAAGAAGAGGATTTGAAATCAAGGCAGAATTGCAGGAAACAGATTTCAGGAGGTATATTCGAATCGCCTTTAAAGCACATGAAAAGCGGCAAAACGTTGACAATGATGCCCTTGGCCAAAAAGGGCGTATGCGTTTTTTCCTGAATATATTCAGGAAAAAACGCATACGCCCTTTTTTGCCAACCAAGCAACCTGGAAAGGCAAATAAGCGCTACAAAGAAGTCTCGCTTCCCATCGGTCAAAAGGGCCATGCTGAAAAAAGTTTCAAAACCAGAAATGCAGGACAGGCCATAGAGAAATGGGAGCCTTGCTACACTGATGGGCGGGATGTAAATTGCCAACAGCCACTCTGGAGAAGGGTACGGTGTGTCCTGAAACAGCTAAAAACACAGGTTAGAGAGCATAGGGCACTTCCACGCATGGGGGTATAAAGTGGGAAAATTAAAAATCAGCAAGACACAAGCAACCCATAGTTTAGGGCTGCTCTTTTGACAAGGACCTCCACTTCATTCCACCTTAAATATCCCAGGAAAGCGAAAAATGGATAAAAAAGTTGTAGTCCTTATTTACAATGGAATATCACTCAGCCATGAAATCAATATCATAAGGCTAGTAGCAGCATGATGAGTGGATTTAGGTACGACGATTCTAAGTGAAATAAGTCACACAGAAAAGGACACTTCTCATAAGGTGTCACTTATAGAGGGAATGTAAAAACCGTTACACTTGAACTGAATTACAAAACAGAACAGAGTCACACATGCAGAAAACACACTATGGCTGCTTAACTGGAAAGGTGAGGTGGGGTGATACATAAAACAAGAGTTTCAAATTAGCTCAGATACCGTTCCATAAACCCAATATGTTATAGACAAAACCTACTCCTTGCTCAGAGAACTGGACTCAACACGCCTGATTCACCGCACAAGAATATATCTGACTAGTAATAATCTTAAAACCTATGAATTGATATCTCTCTGTTAGTGTGTCAAGTGGGTGTAAAGCGGCATAAACACAGCCGTGAAAAGCAGCTAAAGCCCATTATAAAAATAAATTACTTTTAAAAACCCATGAAACAAAGACAGTGAAAGAGAGAGAAATTCTTACACAATTCGTTCAGGGGCTGTGATGCAACCTGGATTGACCATATCTAGACCCACAGCTGGATGAGACATAAGGGTGGACTCTCTTGGGGCTGAGAGGTTTGGTGAAGGTGGGTGAGCAAACGCAGACCCTTTAAAGTAATACTGCGTGCTACCCATCGCATGGGTCCCAAATCTCCAGGTTCAAGGGCATCTTCCTACATCGAAAACAGGCATGAGAAACCCAGAAGATGGTACACCGTGTGATGGGGAAAGGTTTCTAAAACGCACCTCATTTCTCATCTCCTTGTGCTCGGGTTCGCCATTCCAGCCACTTTACTAGCAATCGCCCTACGTGGAGCATCAGCACCTTTAACCTCCTGTTCCGTACAGGTTGCAATTTGTCCTAAGGATGAACGGGAAGACGGGGAACCAATGAGAGACTAGCTCTTGGTGTTGGGACAGGCACAGGTCACTCTATTTTCCCATCAGGAAGAAGAATTAACCACAGGCTCAGCCTGCCCCCCGGAACCAGAACAGGGCCTGAAGCCATCCTGCGCTTTTGCGGCCACCTCCCAAAAAAGCGAGTTGTAAAATGGAGCTTCAGGGCACTGCAATTCACAATCCTACAGAGTTATAAATGATAACTCTCGTCCACAAATATATTGAGGGAAGGCAAAGACGAGGAATTGAAATCAAGGCAGAATTGCAGGAAACAGATTTCAGGAGGTAGATTCGAATCGCCTTTAAAGCACATGAAAAGCGCCAAAACGTTGACAATGATGCCCTTGGCCAAAAAGGGCGTATGCGTTTTTTCCTGAATATATTCAGGAAAAAACGCATACGCCCTTTTTGGCCAACCAAGCAACCTGGAAAGGCCAATCAGCGCTACAAAGAAGTCTCGCTTCCCATCAGTCAAAAGGGCCATGCTGAAAAAAGTGTCAAAACCAGAAATGCAGGACAGGCCATGGAGAAATGGGAGCCTTGCTACACTGATGGGCGGGATGTAAATTGCCAACAGCCACTCTGGAGAAGTGTACGGTGTGTCCTGAAACATCTAAAAAACACAGCTTAGAGAGCATAGGGCACTTCCACGCATGGGGGTATAAAGTGGGAAAATTAAAAATCAGCAAGACACAAGCACCCCAAAGTTTAGGGCTGCTCTGTTGACAAGGACCTCCACTTCATTCCACCTTAAATATCCCAGGAAAGCGAAAAATGGATAAAAAAGTTGTAGACCTTATGTACAATGGAATATCACTCAGCCATGAAATCAATATCATAAGGCTAGTTGCAGCATGATGAGTGGATTTAGGTAAGACGATTCTAAGTGAAATAAGTCACACAGAAAAGGACACTTCTCATAAGGTGTCACTTATAGAGGGAATGTAAAAACCGTTACACTTGAACTGAATTACAAAACAGAACAGAGTCACACATGCAGAAAACACACTATGGCTGCTTAACGGGAAAGGTGAGGTGGGGTGATACATAAAACAAGAGTTTCAAATTAGCTCAGATACCGTTCCATAAACCCAATATGTAATAGACAAGACCTACTCCTTGCTCAGAGAACTGGATTCAACACGCCCGATTCACCACACAAGAATATATCTGACTAGTAATAATCTTAAAACCTATGTATTGATATCTCTCTGTTAGTGTGTCAAGTGGGTGTAAAGCGGCATAAACACAGCCGTGAAAAGCAGCTAAACCCCATTATAAAAATAAATTACTTTTAAAAACCCATGAAACAAAGACAGGGAAAGAGAGAGAAATTCTTACACAATTCGTTCAGGGGCTGTGATGCAACCTGGATTGACCATATCTAGACCCACAGCTGGATGAGACATAAGGGTGGACACTCTTGGGGCTGAGAGGTTTGGTGAAGTTGGGTGAGCAAACCCAGACCCTTTAAAGTAATACTGCGTGCTACCCGTCCCATGGGTCCCAAATCTCCAGGTTCAAGGGCATCTTCCTACATCGAAAACAGGCATGAGAAACCCAGAAGATGGTACACCATGTGATGGGGAAAGGTTTCTAAAACGCACCTCATTTCTCATCTCCTTGTGCTCGGGTTCGCCATTCCAGCCACTTTACTAGCAATCTCCCTACGTGGAGCATCAGCACCTTTAACCTCCTGTTCCGTACAGGTTGCAATTTGTCTTGAGGATGAACGGGAAGACGGGGAACCAATGAGAGACTAGCTCTTGGTGTTGGGACAGGCACAGGTCACTCTATTTTCCCATCAGGAAGAAGAATTAACCACAGGCTCAGCCTGCCCCCAGGAACCAGAACAGGGCCTGAAGCCATCCTGCGCTTTTGCGGCCAGCTCCCAAAAAAGCGAGTTGTAAAATGGAGCTTCAGGGCACTGCAATTCACAAACCTGCAGAGTTATAAATGATAACTCTCGTCCACAAATATATTGAGGGAAGGCAAAGAAGAGGATTTGAAGTCAAGGCAGAATTGCAGGAAACAGATTTCAGGAGGTAGATTCGAATCGCCTTTAAAGCACATGAAAAGCGGCAAAACGTTGACAATGATGCCCTTGGCCAAAAAGGGCGTATGCGTTTTTTCCTGAATATATTCAGGAAAAAACGCATACGCCCTTTTTGGCCAACCAAGCAACCTGGAAAGGCAAATCAGCGCTACAAAGAAGTCGCGCTTCCCATCGGTCAAAAGGGCCATGCTGAAAAAAGTTTGAAAACCAGAAATGCAGGACAGGCCATGGAGAAATGGGAGCCTTGCTACACTGATGGGCGGGATGTAAATTGCCAACAGCCACTCTGGAGAAGGGCACGGTGTGTCCTGAAACAGCTAAAAAACACAGCTTAGAGAGCATAGGGCACTTCCACGCATGGGGGTATAAAGTGGGAAAATTAAAAATCAGCAAGACACAAGCCCCCCATAGTTTAGGGCTGCTCTTTTGACAAGGACCTCCACTTCAATCCACCTTAAATATCCCAGGAAAGCGAAAAATGGATAAAAAAGTTGTAGTCCTTATGTACAATGGAATATCACTCAGCCATGAAATCAATATCATAAGGCTAGTAGCAGCATGATGAGTGGATTTAGGTACGACGATTCTAAGTGAAATAAGTCACACAGAAAAGGACACTTCTCATAAGGTGTCACTTATAGAGGGAATGTAAAAACCGTTACACTTGAACTGAATTACAAAACTGAACAGAGTCACACATGCAGAAAACACACTACGGCTGCTTAACTGGAAAGATGAGGTGGGGTGATACATAAAACAAGAGTTTCAAATTAGCTCAGATACCGTTCCATAAACCCAATATGTAATAGACAAAACCTACTCCTTGCTCAGAGAACTGGACTCAACACGCCCGATTCACCGCACAAGAATATATCTGACTAGTAATAATCTTAAAACCTATGAATTGATATCTCTCTGTTAGTGTGTCAAGTGGGTGTAAAGCGGCATAAACACAGCCGTGAAAAGCAGCTAAACCCCATTATAAAAATAAATTACTTTTAAAAACCCATGAAACAAAGACAGGGAAAGAGAGAGAAATTCTTACACAATTCGTTCAGGGGCTGTGATGCAACCTGGATTGACCATATCTAGACCCACAGCTGGATGAGACATAAGGGTGGACACTCTTGGGGCTGAGAGGTTTGGTGAAGTTGGGTGAGCAAACGCAGACCCTTTAAAGTAATACTGCGTGCTACCCATCGCATGGGTCCCAAATCTCCAGGTTCAAGGGCATCTTCCTACATCGAAAACATGCATGAGAAACCCAGAAGATGGTACACCGTGTGATGGGGAAATGTTTCTAAAACGCACCTCATTTCTCATCTCCTTGTGCTCGGGTTCGCCATTCCAGCCACTTTACTAGCAATCTCCCTACGTGGAGCATCAGCACCTTTAACCTCCTGTTCCGTACAGGTTGCAGTTTGTCCTGAGGATGAATGGGAAGACGGGGAACCAATGAGAGACTAGCTCTTGGTGTTGGGACAGGCACAGGTCACTCTATTTTCCCATCAGGAAGAAGAATTAACCACAGGCTCACCCTGCCCACCGGAACCAGAACAGGGCCTGAAGCCATCCTGCGCTTTTGCGGCCAGCTCCCAAAAAAGCGAGTTGTAAAATGGAGCTTCAGGGCACAGCAATTCACAAACCTGCAGAGTTATAAATGATAACTCTCGTCCACAAATATATTGAGGGAAGGCAAAGAAGAGGATTTGAAATCAAGGCAGAATTGCAGGAAACAGATTTCAGGAGGTACATTCGAATCGCCTTTAAAGCACATGAAAAGCGGCAAAACGTTGACAATGATGCCCTTGGCCAAAAAGTGCGTATGCGTTTTTTCCTGAATATATTCAGGAAAAAGCGCATACGCCCTTTTTTGCCAACCAAGCAACCTGGAAAGGCAAATAAGCGCTACAAAGAAGTCTCGCTTCCCATCGGTCAAAAGGGCCATGCTGAAAAAAGTTTCAAAACCAGAAATGCAGGACAGGCCATAGAGAAATGGGAGCCTTGCTACACTGATGGGCGGGATGTAAATTGCCAACAGCCACTCTGGAGAAGGGTACGGTGTGTCCTGAAACAGCTAAAAACACAGGTTAGAGAGCATAGGGCACTTCCACGCATGGGGGTATAAAGTGGGAAAATTAAAAATCAGCAAGACACAAGCAACCCATAGTTTAGGGCTGCTCTTTTGACAAGGACCTCCACTTCATTCCACCTTAAATATCCCAGGAAAGCGAAAAATGGATAAAAAAGTTGTAGTCCTTATTTACAATGGAATATCACTCAGCCATGAAATCAATATCATAAGGCTAGTAGCAGCATGATGAGTGGATTTAGGTACGACGATTCTAAGTGAAATAAGTCACACAGAAAAGGACACTTCTCATAAGGTGTCACTTATAGAGGGAATGTAAAAACCGTTACACTTGAACTGAATTACAAAACAGAACAGAGTCACACATGCAGAAAACACACTATGGCTGCTTAACTGGAAAGGTGAGGTGGGGTGATACATAAAACAAGAGTTTCAAATTAGCTCAGATACCGTTCCATAAACCCAATATGTTATAGACAAAACCTACTCCTTGCTCAGAGAACTGGACTCAACACGCCTGATTCACCGCACAAGAATATATCTGACTAGTAATAATCTTAAAACCTATGAATTGATATCTCTCTGTTAGTGTGTCAAGTGGGTGTAAAGCGGCATAAACACAGCCGTGAAAAGCAGCTAAAGCCCATTATAAAAATAAATTACTTTTAAAAACCCATGAAACAAAGACAGTGAAAGAGAGAGAAATTCTTACACAATTCGTTCAGGGGCTGTGATGCAACCTGGATTGACCATATCTAGACCCACAGCTGGATGAGACATAAGGGTGGACTCTCTTGGGGCTGAGAGGTTTGGTGAAGGTGGGTGAGCAAACGCAGACCCTTTAAAGTAATACTGCGTGCTACCCATCGCATGGGTCCCAAATCTCCAGGTTCAAGGGCATCTTCCTACATCGAAAACAGGCATGAGAAACCCAGAAGATGGTACACCGTGTGATGGGGAAAGGTTTCTAAAACGCACCTCATTTCTCATCTCCTTGTGCTCGGGTTCGCCATTCCAGCCACTTTACTAGCAATCGCCCTACGTGGAGCATCAGCACCTTTAACCTCCTGTTCCGTACAGGTTGCAATTTGTCCTGAGGATGAATGGGAAGACGGGGAACCAATGAGAGACTAGCTCTTGGTGTTGGGACAGGCACAGGTCACTCTATTTTCCCATCAGGAAGAAGAATTAACCACAGGCTCAGCCTGCCCCCCGGAACCAGAACAGGGCCTGAAGCCATCCTGCGCTTTTGCGGCCACCTCCCAAAAAAGCGAGTTGTAAAATGGAGCTTCAGGGCACAGCAATTCACAAACCTGCAGAGTTATAAATGATAACTCTCGTCCACAAATATATTGAGGGAAGGCAAAGAAGAGGATTTGAAATCAAGGCAGAATTGCAGGAAACAGATTTTAGGAGGTACATTCGAATTGCCTTTAAAGCACATGAAAAGCGGCAAAACGTTGACAATGATGCCCTTGGCCAAAAAGGGCGTATGCGTTTTTTCCTGAATATATTCAGGAAAAAACGCATACGCCCTTTTTGGCCAACCAAGCAACCTGGAAAGGCAAATCAGCGCTACTAAGAAGTCTCGCTTCCCATTGGTCAAAAGGGCCATTCTGAAAAAAGTGTCAAAACCAGAAATGCAGGACAGGCCATGGAGAAATGGGAGCCTTGCTACACTGATGGGCGGGATGTAAATTGCCAACAGCCACTCTGGAGAAGGGTACGGTGTGTCCTGAACCATCTAAAAAACACAGCCTAGAGAGGATAGGGCACTTCCACGCATGGGGGTATAAAGTGGGAAAATTGAAAATCAGCAAGACACAAGCACCCCAACGTTTAGGGCTGCTCTGTTGACAAGGACTTCCACTTCATTCCACCTTAAATATCCCAGGAAAGAGAAAAATGGATAAAAAAGTTGTGGTCCTTATATACGATGGAATATCACTCAGCCATGAAATCAATGTCATAAGGCTAGTAGCAGCATGATGAGTGGATTTAGGTACGACGATTCTAAGTGAAATAAGTCACACAGAAAAGGACACTTCTCATAAGGTGTCACTTATAGAGGGAATGTAAAAACCGTTACACTTGAACTGAATTACAAAACAGAACAGAGTCACACATGCAGAAAACACACTACGGCTGCTTAACTGGAAAGATGAGGTGGGGTGATACATAAAACAAGAGTTTCAAATTAGCTCAGATACCGTTCCATAAACCCAATATGTAATAGACAAAACCTACTCCTTGCTCAGAGAACTGGACTCAACACGCCTGATTCACCGCACAAGAATATATCTGACTAGTAATAATCTTAAAACCTATGAATTGATATCTCTCTGTTAGTGTGTCAAGTGGGTGTAAAGCGGCATAAACACAGCCGTGAAAAGCAGCTAAACCCCATTATAAAAATAAATTACTTTTAAAAACCCATGAAACAAAGACAGGGAAAGAGAGAGAAATTCTTACACAATTCGTTCAGGGGCTGTGATGCAACCTGGATTGACCATATCTAGACCCACAGCTGGATGAGACATAAGGGTGGACACTCTTGGGGCTGAGAGGTTTGGTGAAGTTGGGTGAGCAAACGCAGACCCTTTAAAGTAATACTGCGTGCTACCCATCGCATGGGTCCCAAATCTCCAGGTTCAAGGGCATCTTCCTACATCGAAAACATGCATGAGAAACCTAGAAGATGGTACACCGTGTGATGGGGAAATGTTTCTAAAACGCACCTCATTTCTCATCTCCTTGTGCTCGGGTTCGCCATTCCAGCCACTTTACTAGCAATCTCCCTACGTGGAGCATCAGCACCTTTAACCTCCTGTTCCGTACAGGTTGCAGTTTGTCCTGAGGATGAATGGGAAGACGGGGAACCAATGAGAGACTAGCTCTTGGTGTTGGGACAGGCACAGGTCACTCTATTTTCCCATCAGGAAGAAGAATTAACCACAGGCTCACCCTGCCCACCGGAACCAGAACAGGGCCTGAAGCCATCCTGCGCTTTTGCGGCCAGCTCCCAAAAAAGCGAGTTGTAAAATGGAGCTTCAGGGCACAGCAATTCACAAACTTGCAGAGTTATAAATGATAACTCTCGTCCACAATATATTGAGGGAAGGCAAAGAAGAGGATTTGAAATCAAGGCAGAATTGCAGGAAACAGATTTCAGGAGGTACATTCGAATCGCCTTTAAAGCACATGAAAAGCGGCAAAACGTTGACAATGATGCCCTTGGCCAAAAAGTGCGTATGCGTTTTTTCCTGAATATATTCAGGAAAAAACGCATACGCCCTTTTTTGCCAACCAAGCAACCTGGAAAGGCAAATAAGCGCTACAAAGAAGTCTCGCTTCCCATCGGTCAAAAGGGCCATGCTGAAAAAAGTTTCAAAACCAGAAATGCAGGACAGGCCATAGAGAAATGGGAGCCTTGCTACACTGATGGGCGGGATGTAAATTGCCAACAGCCACTCTGGAGAAGGGTACGGTGTGTCCTGAAACAGCTAAAAACACAGCTTAGAGAGCATAGGGCACTTCCACGCATGGGGGTATAAAGTGGGAAAATTAAAAATCAGCAAGACACAAGCACCCCATAGTTTAGGGCTGCTCTTTTGACAAGGACCTCCACTTCATTCCACCTTAAATATCCCAGGAAAGCGAAAAATGGATAAAAAAGTTGTAGTCCTTATTTACAATGGAATATCACTCAGCCATGAAATCAATATCATAAGGCTAGTAGCAGCATGATGAGTGGATTTAGGTACGACGATTCTAAGTGAAATAAGTCACACAGAAAAGGACACTTCTCATAAGGTGTCACTTATAGAGGGAATGTAAAAACCGTTACACTTGAACTGAATTACAAAACAGAACAGAGTCACACATGCAGAAAACACACTATGGCTGCTTAACTGGAAAGGTGAGGTGGGGTGATACATAAAACAAGAGTTTCAAATTAGCTCAGATACCGTTCCATAAACCCAATATGTTATAGACAAAACCTACTCCTTGCTCAGAGAACTGGACTCAACACGCCTGATTCACCGCACAAGAATATATTTGACTAGTAATAATCTTAAAACCTATGAATTGATATCTCTCTGTTAGTGTGTCAAGTGGGTGTAAAGCGGCATAAACACAGCCGTGAAAAGCAGCTAAAGCCCATTATAAAAATAAATTACTTTTAAAAACCCATGAAACAAAGACAGTGAAAGAGAGAGAAATTCTTACACAATTCGTTCAGGGGCTGTGATGCAACCTGGATTGACCATATCTAGACCCACAGCTGGATGAGACATAAGGGTGGACTCTCTTGGGGCTGAGAGGTTTGGTGAAGGTGGGTGAGCAAACGCAGACCCTTTAAAGTAATACTGCCTGCTACCCATCGCATGGGTCCCAAATCTCCAGGTTCAAGGGCATCTTCCTACATCGAAAACAGGCATGAGAAACCCAGAAGATGGTACACCGTGTGATGGGGAAAGGTTTCTAAAACGCACCTCATTTCTCATCTCCTTGTGCTCGGGTTTGCCATTCCAGCCACTTTACTAGCAATCTCCCTACTTGGAGCATCAGCACCTTTAACCTCCTGTTCCTTACAGGTTGCAATTTGTCCTGAGGATGAACGGGAAAACGGGGAACCAATATGAGACTAGCTCTTGGTGTTGGGACAGGCACAGGTCACTCTATTTTCCCATCAGGAAGAAGAATTAACCACAGGCTCAGCCTGCCCCCCGGAACCAGAACAGGGCCTGAAGCCATCCTGCGCTTTTGCGGCCACCTCCCAAAAAAGCGAGTTGTAAAATGGAGCTTCAGGGCACTGCAATTCACAAACCTGCGGAGTTATAAATGATAACTCTCGTCCACAAATATATTGAGTGAAGGCAAAGAAGCGGATTTGAAGTAAAGGCAGAATTGCAGGAAACAGATTTTAGGAGGTAGATTCGAATCGCCTTTAAAGCACATGAAAAGCGGCAAAACGTTGACAATGATGCCCTTGGCCAAAAAGGGCGTATGCGTTTTTTCCTGAATATATTCAGGAAAAAACGCATATGCCCTTTTTGGCCAACCAAGCAACCTGGAAAGGCAAATCAGCGCTACAAAGAAGTCTCGCTTCCCATCGGTCAAAAGGGCCATGCTGAAAAAAGTTTCAAAACCAGAAATGCAGGACAGGCCATAGAGAAATGGGAGCCTTGCTACACTGATGGGCGGGATGTAAATTGCCAACAGCCACTCTGGAGAAGGGTACGGTGTGTCCTGAAACAGCTAAAAACACAGCTTAGAGAGCCTAGGGCACTTCCACGCATGGGGGTATAAAGTGGGAAAATTAAAAATCAGCAAGACACAAGCACCCCATAGTTTAGGGCTGCTCTTTTGACAAGGACCTCCACTTCATTCCACCTTAAATATCCCAGGAAAGCGAAAAATGGATAAAAAAGTTGTAGTCCTTATTTACAATGGAATATCACTCAGCCATGAAATCAATATCATAAGGCTAGTAGCAGCATGATGAGTGGATTTAGGTACGACGATTCTAAGTGAAATAAGTCACACAGAAAAGGACACTTCTCATAAGGTGTCACTTATAGAGGGAATGTAAAAACCGTTACACTTGAACTGAATTACAAAACAGAACAGAGTCACACATGCAGAAAACACACTATGGCTGCTTAACTGGAAAGGTGAGGTGGGGTGATACAAAAAACAAGAGTTTCAAATTAGCTCAGATACCGTTCCATAAACCCAATATGTAATAGACAAGACCTACTCCTTGCTCAGAGAACTGGACTCAACACGCCCGATTCACCACACAAGAATATATCTGACTAGTAATAATCTTAAAACCTATGTATTGATATCTCTCTGTTAGTGTGTCAAGTGGGTGTAAAGCGGCATAAACACAGCCGTGAAAAGCAGCTAAACCCCATTATAAAAATAAATTACTTTTAAAAACCCATGAAACAAAGACAGTGAAAGAGAGAGAAATTCTTACACAATTCGTTCAGGGGCTGTGATGCAACCTGGATTGACCATATCTAGACCCACAGCTGGATGAGACATAAGGGTGGACACTCTTGGGGCTGAGAGGTTTCGTGAAGTATGGTGAGCAAACGCAGACCCTTTAAAGTAATACTGCGTGCTACCCGTCCCATGGGTCCCAAATCTCCAGGTTCAAGGGCATCTTCCTACATCGAAAACAGGCATGAGAAACACAGAAGATGGTACACCATGTGATGGGGAAAGGTTTCTAAAACGCACCTCATTTCTCATCTCCTTGTGCTCGGGTTCGCCATTCCAGCCACTTTACTAGCAATCTCCCTACGTGGAGCATCAGCACCTTTAACCTCCTGTCCCGTACAGGTTGCAATTTGTCCTGAGGATGAATGGGAAGACGGGGAACCAATGAGAGACTAGCTCTTGGTGTTGGGACAGGCACAGGTCACTCTATTTTCCCATCAGGAAGAAGAATTAACCACAGGCTCACCCTGCCAACCGGAACCAGAACAGGGCCTGAAGCCATCCTGCGCTTTTGCGGCCAGCTCCCAAAAAAGCGAGTTCTAAAATGGAGCTTCAGGGCACAGCAATTCACAAACCTGCAGAGTTATAAATGATAACTCTCGTCCACAAATATATTGAGGGAAGGCAAAGAAGAGGATTTGAAATCAAGGCAGAATTGCAGGAAACAGATTTCAGGAGGTAGATTCGAATCGCCTTTAAAGCACATGAAAAGCGGCAAAACGTTGACAATGATGCCCTTGGCCAAAAAGGGCGTATGCGTTTTTTCCTGAATATATTCAGGAAAAAACGCATACGCCCTTTTTGGCCAACCAAGCAACCAGGAAAGGCAAATCAGCGCTACAAAGAAGTCTCGCTTCCCATCGGTCAAAAGGGCCATGCTGAAAAAAGTTTCAAAACCAGAAATGCAGGACAGGCCATGGAGAAATGGGAGCCTTGCTACACTGATGGGCGGGATGTAAATTGCCAACAGCCAGTCTGGAGAAGGGTACGGTGTGTCCTGAAACAGCTAAAAAACACAGCTTAGAGAGCATAGGGCACTTCCACGCATGGGGGTATAAAGTGGGAAAATTAAAAATCAGCAAGACACAAGCACCCCAAAGTTTAGGGCTGCTCTGTTGACAAGGACCTCCACTTCATTCCACCTTAAATATCCCAGGAAAGCGAAAAATGGATAAAAAAGTTGTAGACCTTATGTACAATGGAATATCACTCAGCCATGAAATCAATATCATAAGGCTAGTAGCAGCATGATGAGTGGATTTAGGTACGACGATTCTAAGTGAAATAAGTCACACAGAAAAGGACACTTCTCATAAGGTGTCACTTATAGAGGGAATGTAAAAACCGTTACACTTGAACTGAATTATAAAACAGAACAGAGTCACACATGCAGAAAACACACTATGGCTGCTTAACAGGAAAGGTGAGGTGGGGTGATACATAAAACAAGAGTTTCAAATTAGCTCAGATACCGTTCCATAAACCCAATATGTAATAGACAAGACCTACTCCTTGCTCAGAGAACTGGACTCAACACGCCCGATTCACCGCACAAGAATATATCTGACTAGTAATAATCTTAAAACCTATGTATTGATATCTCTCTGTTAGTGTGTCAAGTGGGTGTAAAGCGGCATAAACACAGCCGTGAAAAGCAGCTAAACCCCATTATAAAAATAAATTACTTTTAAAAACCCATGAAACAAAGACAGGGAAAGAGAGAGAAATTCTTACACAATTCGTTCAGGGGCTGTGATGCAACCTGGATTGACCATATCTAGACCCACAGCTGGATGAGACATAAGGGTGGACACTCTTGGGGCTGAGAGGTTTGGTGAAGTTGGGTGAGCAAACGCAGACCCTTTAAAGTAATACTGCGTGCTACCCATCGCATGGGTCCCAAATCTCCAGGTTCAAGGGCATCTTCCTACATCGAAAACATGCATGAGAAACCCAGAAGATGGTACACCGTGTGATTGGGAAATGTTTCTAAAACGCACCTCATTTCTCATCTCCTTGTGCTCTGGTTCGCCATTCCAGCCACTTTACTAGCAATCTCCCTACGTGGAGCATCAGCACCTTTAACCTCCTGTTCCGTACAGGTTGCAATTTGTCCTGAGGATGAATGGGAAGACGGGGAACCAATGAGAGACTAGCTCTTGGTGTTGGGACAGGCACAGGTCACTCTATTTTCCCATCAGGAAGAAGAATTAACCACAGGCTCACCCTGCCAACCGGAACCAGAACAGGGCCTGAAGCCATCCTGCGCTTTTGCGGCCAGCTCCCAAAAAAGCGAGTTCTAAAATGGAGCTTCAGGGCACAGCAATTCACAAACCTGCAGAGTTATAAATGATAACTCTCGTCCACACATATATTGAGGGAAGGCAAAGAAGAGGATTTGAAATCAAGGCAGAATTGCAGGAAACAGATTTCAGGAGGTAGATTCGAATCGCCTTTAAAGCACATGAAGAGCGGCAAAACGTTGACAATGATGCCCTTGGCCAAAAAGGGCGTATGCGTTTTTTCCTGAATATATTCAGGAAAAAACGCATACGCCCTTTTTGGCCAACCAAGCAACCTGGAAAGGCAAATCAGCGCTACAAAGCAGTCTCGCTTCCCATCGGTCAAAAGGGCCATGCTGAAAAAAGTTTCAAAACCAGAAATGCAGGACAGGCCATGGAGAAATGGGAGCCTTGCTACACTGATGGGCGGGATGTAAATTGCCAACAATCAGTCTGGAGAAGGGTACGGTGTGTCCTGAAACAGCTAAAAAACACAGCTTAGAGAGCATAGGGCACTTCCACGCATGGGGGTATAAAGTGGGAAAATTAAAAATCAGCAAGACACAAGCACCCCAAAGTTTAGGGCTGCTCTGTTGACAAGGACCTCCACTTCATTCCACCTTAAATATCCCAGGAAAGCGAAAAATGGATAAAAAAGTTGTAGACCTTATGTACAATGGAATATCACTCAGCCATGAAATCAATATCATAAGGCTAGTAGCAGAATGATGAGTGGATTTAGGTACGACGATTCTAAGTGAAATAAGTCACACAGAAAAGGACACTTCTCATAAGGTGTCACTTATAGAGGGAATGTAAAAACCGTTACACTTGAACTGAATTACAAAACAGAACAGAGTCACACATGCAGAAAACACACTATGGCTGCTTAACAGGAAAGGTGAGGTGGGGTGATACATAAAACAAGAGTTTCAAATTAGCTCAGATACCGTTCCATAAACCCAATATGTAATAGACAAGACCTACTCCTTGCTCAGAGAACTGGACTCAACACGCCTGATTCACCGCACAAGAATATATCTGACTAGTAATAATCTTAAAACCTATGTATTGATATATCTCTGTTAGTGTGTCAAGTGGGTGTAAAGCGGCATAAACACAGCCGTGAAAAGCAGCTAAACCCCATTATAAAAATAAATTACTTTTAAAAACCCATGAAACAAAGACAGTGAAAGAGAGAGAAATTCTTACACAATTCGTTCAGGGGCTGTGATGCAACCTGGATTGACCATATCTAGACCCACAGCTGGATGAGACATAAGGGTGGACACTCTTGGGGCTGAGAGGTTTGGTGAAGTTGGGTGAGCAAACCCAGACCCTTTAAAGTAATACTGCGTGCTACCCGTCCCATGGGTCCCAAATCTCCAGGTTCAAGGGCATCTTCCTACATCGAAAACCGGCATGAGAAACCCAGAAAATGGTACACCATGTGATGGGGAAAGGTTTCTAAAACGCACCTCATTTCTCATCTCCTTGTGCTCGGGTTCGCCATTCCAGCCACTTTACTAGCAATCTCCCTACGTGGAGCATCAGCACCTTTAACCTCCTGTTCCGTACAGGTTGCAATTTGTCCTGAGGATGAATGGGAAGACGGGGAACCAATGAGAGACTAGCTCCTGGTGTTGGGACAGGCACAGGTCACTCTATTTTCCCATCAGGAAGAAGAATTAACCACAGGCTCACCCTGCCAACCGGAACCAGAACAGGGCTTGAAGCCATCCTGCACTTTTGCGGCCAGCTCCCAAAAAAGCGAGTTCTAAAATGGAGCTTCAGGGCACAGCAATTCACAAACCTGCAGAGTTATAAATGATAACTCTCGTCCACAAATATATTGAGGGAAGGCAAAGAAGAGGATTTGAAATCAAGGCAGAATTGCAGGAAACAGATTTCAGGAGGTAGATTCGAATCGCCTTTAAAGTACATGAAAAGCGGCAAAACGTTGACAATGATGCCCTTGGCCAAAAAGTGCGTATGCGTTTTTTCCTGAATATATTCAGGAAAAAACGCATACGCCCCTTTTGGCCAACCAAGCAACCTGGAAAGGCAAATCAGCGCTACAAAGAAGTCTCGCTTCCCTTCGGTCAAAAGGGCCATGCTGAAAAAAGTTTCAAAACCAGAAATGCAGGACAGGCCATGGAGAAATGGGAGCCTTGCTACACTGATGGGCGGGATGTAAATTGCCAACAGCCAGTCTGGAGAAGGGTACGGTGTGTCCTGAAACAGCTAAAAAACACAGCTTAGAGAGCATAGGGCACTTCCACGCATGGGGGTATAAAGTGGGAAAATTAAAAATCAGCAAGACACAAGCACCCCAAAGTTTAGGGCTGCTCTGTTGACAAGGACCTCCACTTCATTCCACCTTAAATATCCCAGGAAAGCGAAAAATGGATAAAAAAGTTGTAGACCTTATGTACAATGGAATATCACTCAGCCATGAAATCAATATCATAAGGCTAGTAGCAGCATGATGAGTGGATTTAGGTACGACGATTCTAAGTGAAATAAGTCACACAGAAAAGGACACTTCTCATAAGGTGTCACTTATAGAGGGAATGTAAAAACCGTTACACTTGAACTGAATTACAAAACAGAACAGAGTCACACATGCAGAAAACACACTATGGCTGCTTAACAGGAAAGGTGAGGTGGGGTGATACATAAAACAAGAGTTTCAAATTAGCTCAGATACCGTTCCATAAACCCAATATGTAATAGACAAGACCTACTCCTTGCTCAGAGAACTGGACTCAACATGCCTGATTCACCGCACAAGAATATATCTGACTAGTAATAATCTTAAAACCTATGTATTGATATCTCTCTGTTAGTGTGTCAAGTGGGTGTAAAGCGGCATAAACACAGCCGTGAAAAGCAGCTAAACCCCATTATAAAAATAAATTACTTTTAAAAACCCATGAAACAAAGACAGTGAAAGAGAGAGAAATTCTTAGACAATTCGTTCAGGGGCTGTGATGCAACCTGGATTGACCATATCTAGACCCACAGCTGGATGAGACATAAGGGTGGACACTCTTGGGGCTGAGAGGTTTGGTGAAGTTGGGTGAGCAAACCCAGACCCTTTAAAGTAATACTGCGTGCTACCCGTCCCATGGGTCCCAAATCTCCAGGTTCAAGGGCATCTTCCTACATCGAAAACAGGCATGAGAAACCCAGAAGATGGTACACCATGTGATGGGGAAAGGTTTCTAAAACGCACCTCATTTCTCATCTCCTTGTGCTCGGGTTCGCCATTCCAGCCACTTTACTAGCAATCTCCCTACGTGGAGCATCAGCACCTTTAACCTCCTGTTCCGTACAGGTTGCAATTTGTCCTGAGGATGAACGGGAAGACGGGGAACCAATGAGAGACTAGCTCTTGGTGTTGGGACAGGCACAGGTCACTCTATTTTCCCATCAGGAAGAAGAATTAACCACAGGCTCAGCCTGCCCCCAGGAACCAGAACAGGGCCTGAAGCCATCCTGCGCTTTTGCGGCCAGCTCCCAAAAAAGCGAGTTGTAAAATGGAGCTTCAGGGCACTGCAATTCACAAACCTGCAGAGTTATAAATGATAACTCTCGTCCACAAATATATTGAGGGAAGGCAAAGAAGAGGATTTGAAGTCAAGGCAGAATTGCAGGAAACAGATTTCAGGAGGTAGATTCGAATCGCCTTTAAAGCACATGAAAAGCGGCAAAACGTTGACAATGATGCCCTTGGCCAAAAAGGGCGTATGCGTTTTTTCCTGAATATATTCAGGAAAAAACGCATACGCCCTTTTTGGCCAACCAAGCAACCTGGAAAGGCAAATCAGCGCTACAAAGAAGTCGCGCTTCCCATCGGTCAAAAGGGCCATGCTGAAAAAAGTTTCAAAACCAGAAATGCAGGACAGGCCATGGAGAAATGGGAGCCTTGCTACACTGATGGGCGGGATGTAAATTGCCAACAGCCACTCTGGAGAAGGGCACGGTGTGTCCTGAAACAGCTAAAAAACACAGCTTAGAGAGCATAGGGCACTTCCACGCATGGGGGTATAAAGTGGGAAAATTAAAAATCAGCAAGACACAAGCACCCCATAGTTTAGGGCTGCTCATTTGACAAGGACCTCCACTTCAATCCACCTTAAATATCCCAGGAAAGCGAAATATGGATAAAAAAGTTTTAGTCCTTATGTACAATGGAATATCACTCAGCCATGAAATCAATATCATAAGGCTAGTAGCAGCATGATGAGTGGATTTAGGTACGACGATTCTAAGTGAAATAAGTCACACAGAAAAGGACACTTCTCATAAGGTGTCACTTATAGAGGGAATGTAAAAACCGTTACACTTGAACTGAATTACAAAACAGAACAGAGTCACACATGCAGAAAACACACTACGGCTGCTTAACTGGAAAGATGAGGTGGGGTGATACATAAAACAAGAGTTTCAAATTAGCTCAGATACCGTTCCATAAACCCAATATGTAATAGACAAGACCTACTCCTTGCTCAGAGAACTGGACTCAACACGCCTGATTCACCGCACAAGAATATATCTGACTAGTAATAATCTTAAAACCTATGAATTGATATCTCTCTGTTAGTGTGTCAAGTGGGTGTAAAGCGGCATAAACACAGCCGTGAAAAGCAGCTAAACCCCATTATAAAAATAAATTACTTTTAAAAACCCATGAAACAAAGACAGGGAAAGAGAGAGAAATTCTTACACAATTCGTTCAGGGGCTGTGATGCAACCTGGATTGACCATATCTAGACCCACAGCTGGATGAGACATAAGGGTGGACACTCTTGGGGCTGAGAGGTTTGGTGAAGTTGGGTGAGCAAACCCAGACCCTTTAAAGTAATACTGCGTGCTACCCGTCCCATGGGTCCCAAATCTCCAGGTTCAAGGGCATCTTCCTACATCGAAAACATGCATGAGAAACCCAGAAAATGGTACACCATGTGATGGGGAAAGGTTTCTAAAACGCACCTCATTTCTCATCTCCTTGTGCTCGGGTTCGCCATTCCAGCCACTTTACTAGCAATCTCCCTACGTGGAGCATCAGCACCTTTAACCTCCTGTTCCGTACAGGTTGCAATTTGTCCTGAGGATGAATGGGAAGACGGGGAACCAATGAGAGACTAGCTCCTGGTGTTGGGACAGGCACAGGTCACTCTATTTTCCCATCAGGAAGAAGAATTAACCACAGGCTCACCCTGCCAACCGGAACCAGAACAGGGCTTGAAGCCATCCTGCGCTTTTGTGGCCAGCTCCCAAAAAAGCGAGTTCTAAAATGGAGCTTCAGGGCACAGCAATTCACAAACCTGCAGAGTTATAAATGATAACTCTCGTCCACAAATATATTGAGGGAAGGCAAAGAAGAGGATTTGAAATCAAGGCAGAATTGCAGGAAACAGATTTCAGGAGGTAGATTCGAATCGCCTTTAAAGTACATGAAAAGCGGCAAAACGTTGACAATGATGCCCTTGGCCAAAAAGTGCGTATGCGTTTTTTCCTGAATATATTCAGGAAAAAACGCATACGCCCCTTTTGGCCAACCAAGCAACCTGGAAAGGCAAATCAGCGCTACAAAGAAGTCTCGCTTCCCTTCGGTCAAAAGGGCCATGCTGAAAAAAGTTTCAAAACCAGAAATGCAGGACAGGCCATGGAGAAATGGGAGCCTTGCTACACTGATGGGCGGGATGTAAATTGCCAACAGCCAGTCTGGAGAAGGGTACGGTGTGTCCTGAAACAGCTAAAAAACACAGCTTAGAGAGCATAGGGCACTTCCACGCATGGGGGTATAAAGTGGGAAAATTAAAAATCAGCAAGACACAAGCACCCCAAAGTTTAGGGCTGCTCTGTTGACAAGGACCTCCACTTCATTCCACCATAAATATCCCAGGAAAGCGAAAAATGGATAAAAAAGTTGTAGACCTTATGTACAATGGAATATCACTCAGCCATGAAATCAATATCATAAGGCTAGTAGCAGCATGATGAGTGGATTTAGGTACGACGATTCTAAGTGAAATAAGTCACACAGAAAAGGACACTTCTCATAAGGTGTCACTTATAGAGGGAATGTAAAAACCGTTACACTTGAACTGAATTACAAAACAGAACAGAGTCACACATGCAGAAAACACACTATGGCTGCTTAACAGGAAAGGTGAGGTGGGGTGATACATAAAACAAGAGTTTCAAATTAGCTCAGATACCGTTCCATAAACCCAATATGTAATAGACAAGACCTACTCCTTGCTCAGAGAACTGGACTCAACATGCCTGATTCACCGCACAAGAATATATCTGACTAGTAATAATCTTAAAACCTATGTATTGATATCTCTCTGTTAGTGTGTCAAGTGGGTGTAAAGCGGCATAAACACAGCCGTGAAAAGCAGCTAAACCCCATTATAAAAATAAATTACTTTTAAAAACCCATGAAACAAAGACAGTGAAAGAGAGAGAAATTCTTAGACAATTCGTTCAGGGGCTGTGATGCAACCTGGATTGACCATATCTAGACCCACAGCTGGATGAGACATAAGGGTGGACACTCTTGGGGCTGAGAGGTTTGGTGAAGTTGGGTGAGCAAACCCAGACCCTTTAAAGTAATACTGCGTGCTACCCGTCCCATGGGTCCCAAATCTCCAGGTTCAAGGGCATCTTCCTACATCGAAAACAGGCATGATAAACCCAGAAGATGGTACACCATGTGATGGGGAAAGGTTTCTAAAACGCACCTCATTTCTCATCTCCTTGTGCTCGGGTTCGCCATTCCAGCCACTTTACTAGCAATCTCCCTACGTGGAGCATCAGCACCTTTAACCTCCTGTTCCGTACAGGTTGCAATTTGTCCTGAGGATGAACGGGAAGACGGGGAACCAATGAGAGACTAGCTCTTGGTGTTGGGACAGGCACAGGTCACTCTATTTTCCCATCAGGAAGAAGAATTAACCACAGGCTCAGCCTGCCCCCAGGAACCAGAACAGGGCCTGAAGCCATCCTGCGCTTTTGCGGCCAGCTCCCAAAAAAGCGATTTGTAAAATGGAGCTTCAGGGCACTGCAATTCACAAACCTGCAGAGTTATAAATGATAACTCTCGTCCACAAATATATTGAGGGAAGGCAAAGAAGAGGATTTGAAGTCAAGGCAGAATTGCAGGAAACAGATTTCAGGAGGTAGATTCGAATCGCCTTTAAAGCACATGAAAAGCGGCAAAACGTTGACAATGATGCCCTTGGCCAAAAAGGGCGTATGCGTTTTTTCCTGAATATATTCAGGAAAAAACGCATACGCCCTTTTTGGCCAACCAAGCAACCTGGAAAGGCAAATCAGCGCTACAAAGAAGTCGCGCTTCCCATCGGTCAAAAGGGCCATGCTGAAAAAAGTTTCAAAACCAGAAATGCAGGACAGGCCATGGAGAAATGGGAGCCTTGCTACACTGATGGGCGGGATGTAAATTGCCAACAGCCACTCTGGAGAAGGGCACGGTGTGTCCTGAAACAGCTAAAAAACACAGCTTAGAGAGCATAGGGCACTTCCACGCATGGGGGTATAAAGTGGGAAAATTAAAAATCAGCAAGACACAAGCACCCCATAGTTTAGGGCTGCTCTTTTGACAAGGACCTCCACTTCAATCCACCTTAAATATCCCAGGAAAGCGAAAAATGGATAAAAAAGTTGTAGTCCTTATGTACAATGGAATATCACTCAGCCATGAAATCAATATCATAAGGCTAGTAGCAGCATGATGAGTGGATTTAGGTACGACGATTCTAAGTGAAATAAGTCACACAGAAAAGGACACTTCTCATAAGGAGTCACTTATAGAGGGAATGTAAAAACCGTTACACTTGAACTGAATTACAAAACAGAACAGAGTCACACATGCAGAAAACACACTACGGCTGCTTAACTGGAAAGATGAGGTGGGGTGATACATAAAACAAGAGTTTCAAATTAGCTCAGATACTGTTCCATAAACCCAATATGTAATAGACAAGACCTACTCCTTGCTCAGAGAACTGGACTCAACACGCCTGATTCACCGCACAAGAATATATCTGACTAGTAATAATCTTAAAACCTATGAATTGATATCTCTCTGTTAGTGTGTCAAGTGGGTGTAAAGCGGCATAAACACAGCCGTGAAAAGCAGCTAAACCCCATTATAAAAATAAATTACTTTTAAAAACCCATGAAACAAAGACAGGGAAAGAGAGAGAAATTCTTACACAATTCGTTCAGGGGCTGTGATGCAACCTGGATTGACCATATCTAGACCCACAGCTGGATGAGACATAAGGGTGGACACTCTTGGGGCTGAGAGGTTTGGTGAAGTTGGGTGAGCAAACCCAGACCCTTTAAAGTAATACTGCGTGCTACCCGTCCCATGGGTCCCAAATCTCCAGGTTCAAGGGCATCTTCCTACATCGAAAACAGGCATGAGAAACCCAGAAGATGGTACACCATGTGATGGGGAAAGGTTTCTAAAACGCACCTCATTTCTCATCTCCTTGTGCTCGGGTTCGCCATTCCAGCCACTTTACTAGCAATCTCCCTACGTGGAGCATCAGCACCTTTAACCTCCTGTTCCGTACAGGTTGCAATTTGTCTTGAGGATGAACGGGAAGACGGGGAACCAATGAGAGACTAGCTCTTGGTGTTGGGACAGGCACAGGTCACTCTATTTTCCCATCAGGAAGAAGAATTAACCACAGGCTCAGCCTGCCCCCAGGAACCAGAACAGGGCCTGAAGCCATCCTGCGCTTTTGCGGCCAGCTCCCAAAAAAGCGAGTTGTAAAATGGAGCTTCAGGGCACTGCAATTCACAAACCTGCAGAGTTATAAATGATAACTCTCGTCCACAAATATATTGAGGGAAGGCAAAGAAGAGGATTTGAAGTCAAGGCAGAATTGCAGGAAACAGATTTCAGGAGGTAGATTCGAATCGCCTTTAAAGCACATGAAAAGCGGCAAAACGTTGACAATGATGCCCTTGGCCAAAAAGGGCGTATGCGTTTTTTCCTGAATATATTCAGGAAAAAACGCATACGCCCTTTTTGGCCAACCAAGCAACCTGGAAAGGCAAATCAGCGCTACAAAGAAGTCGCGCTTCCCATCGGTCAAAAGGGCCATGCTGAAAAAAGTTTCAAAACCAGAAATGCAGGACAGGCCATGGAGAAATGGGAGCCTTGCTACACTGATGGGCGGGATGTAAATTGCCAACAGCCACTCTGGAGAAGGGCACGGTGTGTCCTGAAACAGCTAAAAAACACAGCTTAGAGAGCATAGGGCACTTCCACGCATGGGGGTATAAAGTGGGAAAATTAAAAATCAGCAAGACACAAGCACCCCATAGTTTAGGGCTGCTCTTTTGACAAGGACCTCCACTTCAATCCACCTTAAATATCCCAGGAAAGCGAAAAATGGATAAAAAAGTTGTAGTCCTTATGTACAATGGAATATCACTCAGCCATGAAATCAATATCATAAGGCTAGTAGCAGCATGATGAGTGGATTTAGGTACGACGATTCTAAGTGAAATAAGTCACACAGAAAAGGACACTTCTCATAAGGTGTCACTTATAGAGGGAATGTAAAAACCGTTACACTTGAACTGAATTACAAAACAGAACAGAGTCACACATGCAGAAAACACACTACGGCTGCTTAACTGGAAAGATGAGGTGGGGTGATACATAAAACAAGAGTTTCAAATTAGCTCAGATACCGTTCCATAAACCCAATATGTAATAGACAAAACCTACTCCTTGCTCAGAGAACTGGACTCAACACGCCTGATTCACCGCACAAGAATATATCTGACTAGTAATAATCTTAAAACCTATGAATTGATATCTCTCTGTTAGTGTGTCAAGTGGGTGTAAAGCGGCATAAACACAGCCGTGAAAAGCAGCTAAACCCCATTTTAAAAATAAATTACTTTTAAAAACCCATGAAACAAAGACAGGGAAAGAGAGAGAAATTCTTACACAATTCGTTCAGGGGCTGTGATGCAACCTGGATTGACCATATCTAGACCCACAGCTGGATGAGACATAAGGGTGGACACTCTTGGGGCTGAGAGGTTTGGTGAAGTTGGGTGAGCAAACGCAGACCCTTTAAAGTAATACTGCGTGCTACCCATCGCATGGGTCCCAAATCTCCAGGTTCAAGGGCATCTTCCTACATCGAAAACATGCATGAGAAACCCAGAAGATGGTACACCGTGTGATGGGGAAATGTTTCTAAAACGCACCTCATTTCTCATCTCCTTGTGCTCGGGTTCGCCATTCCAGCCACTTTACTAGCAATCTCCCTACGTGGAGCATCAGCACCTTTAACCTCCTGTTCCGTACAGGTTGCAATTTGTCCTGAGGATGAATGGGAAGACGGGGAACCAATGAGAGACTAGCTCTTGGTGTTGGGACAGGCACAGGTCACTCTATTTTCCCATCAGGAAGAAGAATTAACCACAGGCTCACCCTGCCAACCGGAACCAGAACAGGGCCTGAAGCCATCCTGCGCTTTTGCGGCCAGCTCCCAAAAAAGCGAGTTCTAAAATGGAGCTTCAGGGCACAGCAATTCACAAACCTGCAGAGTTATAAATGATAACTCTCGTCCACAAATATATTGAGGGAAGGCAAAGAAGAGGATTTGAAATCAAGGCAGAATTGCAGGAAACAGATTTCAGGAGGTAGATTCGAATCGCCTTTAAAGCACATGAAGAGCGGCAAAACGTTGACAATGATGCCCTTGGCCAAAAAGGGCGTATGCGTTTTTTCCTGAATATATTCAGGAAAAAACGCATACGCCCTTTTTGGCCAACCAAGCAACCTGGAAAGGCAAATCAGCGCTACAAAGCAGTCTCGCTTCCCATCGGTCAAAAGGGCCATGCTGAAAAAAGTTTCAAAACCAGAAATGCAGGACAGGCCATGGAGAAATGGGAGCCTTGCTACACTGATGGGCGGGATGTAAATTGCCAACAATCAGTCTGGAGAAGGGTACGGTGTGTCCTGAAACAGCTAAAAAACACAGCTTAGAGAGCATAGGGCACTTCCACGCATGGGGGTATAAAGTGGGAAAATTAAAAATCAGCAAGACACAAGCACCCCAAAGTTTAGGGCTGCTCTGTTGACAAGGACCTCCACTTCATTCCACCTTAAATATCCCAGGAAAGCGAAAAATGGATAAAAAAGTTGTAGACCTTATGTACAATGGAATATCACTCAGCCATGAAATCAATATCATAAGGCTAGTAGCAGAATGATGAGTGGATTTAGGTACGACGATTCTAAGTGAAATAAGTCACACAGAAAAGGACACTTCTCATAAGGTGTCACTTATAGAGGGAATGTAAAAACCGTTACACTTGAACTGAATTACAAAACAGAACAGAGTCACACATGCAGAAAACACACTATGGCTGCTTAACAGGAAAGGTGAGGTGGGGTGATACATAAAACAAGAGTTTCAAATTAGCTCAGATACCGTTCCATAAACCCAATATGTAATAGACAAGACCTACTCCTTGCTCAGAGAACTGGACTCAACACGCCTGATTCACCGCACAAGAATATATCTGACTAGTAATAATCTTAAAACCTATGTATTGATATATCTCTGTTAGTGTGTCAAGTGGGTGTAAAGCGGCATAAACACAGCCGTGAAAAGCAGCTAAACCCCATTATAAAAATAAATTACTTTTAAAAACCCATGAAACAAAGACAGTGAAAGAGAGAGAAATTCTTACACAATTCGTTCAGGGGCTGTGATGCAACCTGGATTGACCATATCTAGACCCACAGCTGGATGAGACATAAGGGTGGACACTCTTGGGGCTGAGAGGTTTGGTGAAGTTGGGTGAGCAAACCCAGACCCTTTAAAGTAATACTGCGTGCTACCCGTCCCATGGGTCCCAAATCTCCAGGTTCAAGGGCATCTTCCTACATCGAAAACCGGCATGAGAAACCCAGAAAATGGTACACCATGTGATGGGGAAAGGTTTCTAAAACGCACCTCATTTCTCATCTCCTTGTGCTCGGGTTCGCCATTCCAGCCACTTTACTAGCAATCTCCCTACGTGGAGCATCAGCACCTTTAACCTCCTGTTCCGTACAGGTTGCAATTTGTCCTGAGGATGAATGGGAAGACGGGGAACCAATGAGAGACTAGCTCCTGGTGTTGGGACAGGCACAGGTCACTCTATTTTCCCATCAGGAAGAAGAATTAACCACAGGCTCACCCTGCCAACCGGAACCAGAACAGGGCTTGAAGCCATCCTGCGCTTTTGTGGCCAGCTCCCAAAAAAGCGAGTTCTAAAATGGAGCTTCAGGGCACAGCAATTCACAAACCTGCAGAGTTATAAATGATAACTCTCGTCCACAAATATATTGAGGGAAGGCAAAGAAGAGGATTTGAAATCAAGGCAGAATTGCAGGAAACAGATTTCAGGAGGTAGATTCGAATCGCCTTTAAAGTACATGAAAAGCGGCAAAACGTTGACAATGATGCCCTTGGCCAAAAAGTGCGTATGCGTTTTTTCCTGAATATATTCAGGAAAAAACGCATACGCCCCTTTTGGCCAACCAAGCAACCTGGAAAGGCAAATCAGCGCTACAAAGAAGTCTCGCTTCCCTTCGGTCAAAAGGGCCATGCTGAAAAAAGTTTCAAAACCAGAAATGCAGGACAGGCCATGGAGAAATGGGAGCCTTGCTACACTGATGGGCGGGATGTAAATTGCCAACAGCCAGTCTGGAGAAGGGTACGGTGTGTCCTGAAACAGCTAAAAAACACAGCTTAGAGAGCATAGGGCACTTCCACGCATGGGGGTATAAAGTGGGAAAATTAAAAATCAGCAAGACACAAGCACCCCAAAGTTTAGGGCTGCTCTGTTGACAAGGACCTCCACTTCATTCCACCTTAAATATCCCAGGAAAGCGAAAAATGGATAAAAAAGTTGTAGACCTTATGTACAATGGAATATCACTCAGCCATGAAATCAATATCATAAGGCTAGTAGCAGCAGGATGAGTGGATTTAGGTACGACGATTCTAAGTGAAATAAGTCACACAGAAAAGGACACTTCTCATAAGGTGTCACTTATAGAGGGAATGTAAAAACCGTTACACTTGAACTGAATTACAAAACAGAACAGAGTCACACATGCAGAAAACACACTATGGCTGCTTAACAGGAAAGGTGAGGTGGGGTGATACATAAAACAAGAGTTTCAAATTAGCTCAGATACCGTTCCATAAACCCAATATGTAATAGACAAGACCTACTCCTTGCTCAGAGAACTGGACTCAACATGCCTGATTCACCGCACAAGAATATATCTGACTAGTAATAATCTTAAAACCTATGTATTGATATCTCTCTGTTAGTGTGTCAAGTGGGTGTAAAGCGGCATAAACACAGCCGTGAAAAGCAGCTAAACCCCATTATAAAAATAAATTACTTTTAAAAACCCATGAAACAAAGACAGTGAAAGAGAGAGAAATTCTTAGACAATTCGTTCAGGGGCTGTGATGCAACCTGGATTGACCATATCTAGACCCACAGCTGGATGAGACATAAGGGTGGACACTCTTGGGGCTGAGAGGTTTGGTGAAGTTGGGTGAGCAAACCCAGACCCTTTAAAGTAATACTGCGTGCTACCCGTCCCATGGGTCCCAAATCTCCAGGTTCAAGGGCATCTTCCTACATCGAAAACAGGCATGAGAAACCCAGAAAATGGTACACCATGTGATGGGGAAAGGTTTCTAAAACGCACCTCATTTCTCATCTCCTTGTGCTCGGGTTCGCCATTCCAGCCACTTTACTAGCAATCTCCCTACGTGGAGCATCAGCACCTTTAACCTCCTGTTCCGTACAGGTTGCAATTTGTCCTGAGGATGAACGGGAAGACGGGGAACCAATGAGAGACTAGCTCTTGGTGTTGGGACAGGCACAGGTCACTCTATTTTCCCATCAGGAAGAAGAATTAACCACAGGCTCAGCCTGCCCCCAGGAACCAGAACAGGGCCTGAAGCCATCCTGCGCTTTTGCGGCCAGCTCCCAAAAAAGCGATTTGTAAAATGGAGCTTCAGGGCACTGCAATTCACAAACCTGCAGAGTTATAAATGATAACTCTCGTCCACAAATATATTGAGGGAAGGCAAAGAAGAGGATTTGAAGTCAAGGCAGAATTGCAGGAAACAGATTTCAGGAGGTAGATTCGAATCGCCTTTAAAGCACATGAAAAGCGGCAAAACGTTGACAATGATGCCCTTGGCCAAAAAGGGCGTATGCGTTTTTTCCTGAATATATTCAGGAAAAAACGCATACGCCCTTTTTGGCCAACCAAGCAACCTGGAAAGGCAAATCAGCGCTACAAAGAAGTCGCGCTTCCCATCGGTCAAAAGGGCCATGCTGAAAAAAGTTTCAAAACCAGAAATGCAGGACAGGCCATGGAGAAATGGGAGCCTTGCTACACTGATGGGCGGGATGTAAATTGCCAACAGCCACTCTGGAGAAGGGCACGGTGTGTCCTGAAACAGCTAAAAAACACAGCTTAGAGAGCATAGGGCACTTCCACGCATGGGGGTATAAAGTGGGAAAATTAAAAATCAGCAAGACACAAGCACCCCATAGTTTAGGGCTGCTCTTTTGACAAGGACCTCCACTTCAATCCACCTTAAATATCCCAGGAAAGCGAAAAATGGATAAAAAAGTTGTAGTCCTTATGTACAATGGAATATCACTCAGCCATGAAATCAATATCATAAGGCTAGTAGCAGCATGATGAGTGGATTTAGGTACGACGATTCTAAGTGAAATAAGTCACACAGAAAAGGACACTTCTCATAAGGAGTCACTTATAGAGGGAATGTAAAAACCGTTACACTTGAACTGAATTACAAAACAGAACAGAGTCACACATGCAGAAAACACACTACGGCTGCTTAACTGGAAAGATGAGGTGGGGTGATACATAAAACAAGAGTTTCAAATTAGCTCAGATACCGTTCCATAAACCCAATATGTAATAGACAAGACCTACTCCTTGCTCAGAGAACTGGACTCAACACGCCTGATTCACCGCACAAGAATATATCTGACTAGTAATAATCTTAAAACCTATGAATTGATATCTCTCTGTTAGTGTGTCAAGTGGGTGTAAAGCGGCATAAACACAGCCGTGAAAAGCAGCTAAACCCCATTATAAAAATAAATTACTTTTAAAAACCCATGAAACAAAGACAGGGAAAGAGAGAGAAATTCTTACACAATTCGTTCAGGGGCTGTGATGCAACCTGGATTGACCATACCTAGACCCACAGCTGGATGAGACATAAGGGTGGACACTCTTGGGGCTGAGAGGTTTGGTGAAGTTGGGTGAGCAAACCCAGACCCTTTAAAGTAATACTGCGTGCTACCCGTCCCATGGGTCCCAAATCTCCAGGTTCAAGGGCATCTTCCTACATCGAAAACAGGCATGAGAAACCCAGAAGATGGTACACCATGTGATGGGGAAAGGTTTCTAAAACGCACCTCATTTCTCATCTCCTTGTGCTCGGGTTCGCCATTCCAGCCACTTTACTAGCAATCTCCCTACGTGGAGCATCAGCACCTTTAACCTCCTGTTCCGTACAGGTTGCAATTTGTCTTGAGGATGAACGGGAAGACGGGGAACCAATGAGAGACTAGCTCTTGGTGTTGGGACAGGCACAGGTCACTCTATTTTCCCATCAGGAAGAAGAATTAACCACAGGCTCAGCCTGCCCCCAGGAACCAGAACAGGGCCTGAAGCCATCCTGCGCTTTTGCGGCCAGCTCCCAAAAAAGCGAGTTGTAAAATGGAGCTTCAGGGCACTGCAATTCACAAACCTGCAGAGTTATAAATGATAACTCTCGTCCACAAATATATTGAGGGAAGGCAAAGAAGAGGATTTGAAGTCAAGGCAGAATTGCAGGAAACAGATTTCAGGAGGTAGATTCGAATCGCCTTTAAAGCACATGAAAAGCGGCAAAACGTTGACAATGATGCCCTTGGCCAAAAAGGGCGTATGCGTTTTTTCCTGAATATATTAAGGAAAAAACGCATACGCCCTTTTTGGCCAACCAAGCAACCTGGAAAGGCAAATCAGCGCTACAAAGAAGTCGCGCTTCCCATCGGTCAAAAGGGCCATGCTGAAAAAAGTTTCAAAACCAGAAATGCAGGACAGGCCATGGAGAAATGGGAGCCTTGCTACACTGATGGGCGGGATGTAAATTGCCAACAGCCACTCTGGAGAAGGGCACGGTGTGTCCTGAAACAGCTAAAAAACACAGCTTAGAGAGCATAGGGCACTTCCACGCATGGGGGTATAAAGTGGGAAAATTAAAAATCAGCAAGACACAAGCACCCCATAGTTTAGGGCTGCTCTTTTGACAAGGACCTCCACTTCAATCCACCTTAAATATCCCAGGAAAGCGAAAAATGGATAAAAAAGTTGTAGTCCTTATGTACAATGGAATATCACTCAGCCATGAAATCAATATCATAAGGCTAGTAGCAGCATGATGAGTGGATTTAGGTACGACGATTCTAAGTGAAATAAGTCACACAGAAAAGGACACTTCTCATAAGGTGTCACTTATAGAGGGAATGTAAAAACCGTTACACTTGAACTGAATTACAAAACAGAACAGAGTCACACATGCAGAAAACACACTACGGCTGCTTAACTGGAAAGATGAGGTGGGGTGATACATAAAACAAGAGTTTCAAATTAGCTCAGATACCGTTCCATAAACCCAATATGTAATAGACAAAACCTACTCCTTGCTCAGAGAACTGGACTCAACACGCCTGATTCACCGCACAAGAATATATCTGACTAGTAATAATCTTAAAACCTATGAATTGATATCTCTCTGTTAGTGTGTCAAGTGGGTGTAAAGCGGCATAAACACAGCCGTGAAAAGCAGCTAAACCCCATTATAAAAATAAATTACTTTTAAAAACCCATGAAACAAAGACAGGGAAAGAGAGAGAAATTCTTACACAATTCGTTCAGGGGCTGTGATGCAACCTGGATTGACCATATCTAGACCCACAGCTGGATGAGACATAAGGGTGGACACTCTTGGGGCTGAGAGGTTTGGTGAAGTTGGGTGAGCAAACGCAGACCCTTTAAAGTAATACTGCGTGCTACCCATCGCATGGGTCCCAAATCTCCAGGTTCAAGGGCATCTTCCTACATCGAAAACATGCATGAGAAACCCAGAAGATGGTACACCGTGTGATGGGGAAATGTTTCTAAAACGCACCTCATTTCTCATCTCCTTGTGCTCGGGTTCGCCATTCCAGCCACTTTACTAGCAATCTCCCTACGTGGAGCATCAGCACCTTTAACCTCCTGTTCCGTACAGGTTGCAGTTTGTCCTGAGGATGAATGGGAAGACGGGGAACCAATGAGAGACTAGCTCTTGGTGTTGGGACAGGCACAGGTCACTCTATTTTCCCATCAGGAAGAAGAATTAACCACAGGCTCACCCTGCCCACCGGAACCAGAACAGGGCCTGAAGCCATCCTGCGCTTTTGCGGCCAGCTCCCAAAAAAGCGAGTTGTAAAATGGAGCTTCAGGGCACAGCAATTCACAAACCTGCAGAGTTATAAATGATAACTCTCGTCCACAAATATATTGAGGGAAGGCAAAGAAGAGGATTTGAAATCAAGGCAGATTTGCAGGAAACAGATTTCAGGAGGTACATTCGAATCGCCTTTAAAGCACATGAAAAGCGGCAAAACGTTGACAATGATGCCCTTGGCCAAAAAGGGCGTATGCGTTTTTTCCTGAATATATTCAGGAAAAAACGCATACGCCCTTTTTGGCCAACCAAGCAACCTGGAAAGGCAAATCAGCGCTACAAAGAAGTCTCGCTTCCCATCGGTCAAAAGGGCCATGCTGAAAAAAGTTTCAAAACCAGAAATGCAGGACAGGCCATAGAGAAATGGGAGCCTTGCTACACTGATGGGCGGGATGTAAATTGCCAACAGCCACTCTGGAGAAGGGTACGGTGTGTCCTGAAACAGCTAAAAACACAGCTTAGAGAGCCTAGGGCACTTCCACGCATGGGGGTATAAAGTGGGAAAATTAAAAATCAGCAAGACACAAGCACCCCATAGTTTAGGGCTGCTCTTTTGACAAGGACCTCCACTTCATTCCACCTTAAATATCCCAGGAAAGCGAAAAATGGATAAAAAAGTTGTAGTCCTTATTTACAATGGAATATCACTCAGCCATGAAATCAATATCATAAGGCTAGTAGCAGCATGATGAGTGGATTTAGGTACGACGATTCTAAGTGAAATAAGTCACACAGAAAAGGACACTTCTCATAAGGTGTCACTTATAGAGGGAATGTAAAAACCGTTACACTTGAACTGAATTACAAAACAGAACAGAGTCACACATGCAGAAAACACACTATGGCTGCTTAACTGGAAAGGTGAGGTGGGGTGATACATAAAACAAGAGTTTCAAATTAGCTCAGATACCGTTCCATAAACCCAATATGTTATAGACAAAACCTACTCCTTGCTCAGAGAACTGGACTCAACACGCCTGATTCACCGCACAAGAATATATCTGACTAGTAATAATCTTAAAACCTATGAATTGATATCTCTCTGTTAGTGTGTCAAGTGGGTGTAAAGCGGCATAAACACAGCCGTGAAAAGCAGCTAAAGCCCATTATAAAAATAAATTACTTTTAAATACCCATGAAACAAAGACAGTGAAAGAGAGAGAAATTCTTACACAATTCGTTCAGGGGCTGTGATGCAACCTGGATTGACCATATCTAGACCCACAGCTGGATGAGACATAAGGGTGGACTCTCTTGGGGCTGAGAGGTTTGGTGAAGGTGGGTGAGCAAACGCAGACCCTTTAAAGTAATACTGCCTGCTACCCATCGCATGGGTCCCAAATCTCCAGGTTCAAGGGCATCTTCCTACATCGAAAACAGGCATGAGAAACCCAGAAGATGGTACACCGTGTGATGGGGAAAGGTTTCTAAAACGCACCTCATTTCTCATCTCCTTGTGCTCGGGTTCGCCATTCCAGCCACTTTACTAGCAATCTCCCTACGTGGAGCATCAGCACCTTTAACCTCCTGTTCCGTACAGGTTGCAGTTTGTCCTGAGGATGAATGGGAAGACGGGGAACCAATGAGAGACTAGCTCTTGGTGTTGGGACAGGCACAGGTCACTCTATTTTCCCATCAGGAAGAAGAATTAACCACAGGCTCACCCTGCCCACCGGAACCAGAACAGGGCCTGAAGCCATCCTGCGCTTTTGCGGCCAGCTCCCAAAAAAGCGAGTTGTAAAATGGAGTTTCAGGGCACAGCAATTCACAAACCTGCAGAGTTATAAATGATAACTCTCGTCCACAAATATATTGAGGGAAGGCAAAGAAGAGGATTTGAAATCAAGGCAGAATTGCAGGAAACAGATTTTAGGAGGTACATTCGAATCGCCTTTAAAGCACATGAAAAGCGCCAAAACGTTGACAATGATGCCCTTGGCCAAAAAGGGCGTATGCGTTTTTTCCTGAATATATTCAGGAAAAAACGCATACGCCCTTTTTGGCCAACCAAGCAACCTGGAAAGGCAAATCAGCGCTACTAAGAAATCTCGCTTCCCATTGGTCAAAAGGGCCATTCTGAAAAAAGTGTCAAAACCAGAAATGCAGGACAGGCCATGGAGAAATGGGAGCCTTGCTACACTGATGGGCGGGATGTAAATTGCCAACAGCCACTCTGGAGAAGGGTACGGTGTGTCCTGAACCATCTAAAAAACACAGCCTAGAGAGGATAGGGCACTTCCACGCATGGGGGTATAAAGTGGGAAAATTGAAAATCAGCAAGACACAAGCACCCCAACGTTTAGGGCTGCTCTGTTGACAAGGACTTCCACTTCATTCCACCTTAAATATCCCAGGAAAGAGAAAAATGGATAAAAAAGTTGTGGTCCTTATATACGATGGAATATCACTCAGCCATGAAATCAATGTCATAAGGCTAGTAGGAGCATGATGAGTGGATTTAGGTACGACGATTCTAAGTGAAATAAGTCACACAGAAAAGGACACTTCTCATAAGGTGTCACTTATAGAGGGAATGTAAAAACTGTTACACTTGAACTGAATTACAAAACAGAACAGAGTCACACATGCAGAAAACACACTATGGCTGCTTAACGGGAAAGGGGAGGTGGTGAGATACATAAAACAAGAGTTTCAAATTAGATCAGATACCGTTCCATAAACCCAATATGTAACAGACAAGACCTACTCCTTGCTCAGAGAACTGATCTCAACACGCCCGATTCACCGCACAAGAATATATCTGACGAGTAATAATCTTAAAACCTATGTATTGATATCTCTCTGTTAGTGTGTCAAGTGGGTGTAAAGCGGCATAAACACAGCCGTGAAAAGCAGCTAAACCCCATTATAAAAATAAATTACTTTTAAAAACCCATGAAACAAAGTCAGGGAAAGAGAGAGAAATTCTTACACAATTCGTTCAGGGGCTTTGATGCAACCTGGATTGACCATATCTAGACCCACAGCTGGATGAGACATAAGGGTGGACACTCTTGGGGCTGAGAGGTTTGGTGAGGTTGGGTGAGCAAACACAGACCCTTTAAAGTAATACTGCGTGCTACCCGTCCCATGGGTCCCAAATCTCCAGGTTCAAGGGCATCTTCCTACATCGAAAACAGGCATGAGAAACCCAGAAGATGGTACACCATGTGATGGGGAAAGGTTTCTAAAACGCACCTCATTTCTCATCTCCTTGTGCTCGGGTTCGCCATTCCAGCCACTTTACTAGCAATCTCCCTACGTGGAGCATCAGCACCTTTAACCTCCTGTTCCGTACAGGTTGCAATTTGTCCTGAGGATGAATGGGAAGACGGGGAACCAATGAGAGACTAGCTCCTGGTGTTGGGACAGGCACAGGTCACTCTATTTTCCCATCAGGAAGAAGAATTAACCACAGGCTCACCCTGCCAACCGGAACCAGAACAGGGCTTGAAGCCATCCTGCGCTTTTGTGGCCAGCTCCCAAAAAAGCGAGTTCTAAAATGGAGCTTCAGGGCACAGCAATTCACAAACCTGCAGAGTTATAAATGATAACTCTCGTCCACAAATATATTGAGGGAAGGCAAAGAAGAGGATTTGAAATCAAGGCAGAATTGCAGGAAACAGATTTCAGGAGGTAGATTCGAATCGCCTTTAAAGTACATGAAAAGCGGCAAAACGTTGACAATGATGCCCTTGGCCAAAAAGTGCGTATGCGTTTTTTCCTGAATATATTCAGGAAAAAACGCATACGCCCCTTTTGGCCAACCAAGCAACCTGGAAAGGCAAATCAGCGCTACAAAGAAGTCTCGCTTCCCTTCGGTCAAAAGGGCCATGCTGAAAAAAGTTTCAAAACCAGAAATGCAGGACAGGCCATGGAGAAATGGGAGCCTTGCTACACTGATGGGCGGGATGTAAATTGCCAACAGCCAGTCTGGAGAAGGGTACGGTGTGTCCTGAAACAGCTAAAAAACACAGCTTAGAGAGCATAGGGCACTTCCACGCATGGGGGTATAAAGTGGGAAAATTAAAAATCAGCAAGACACAAGCACCCCAAAGTTTAGGGCTGCTCTGTTGACAAGGACCTCCACTTCATTCCACCTTAAATATCCCAGGAAAGCGAAAAATGGATAAAAAAGTTGTAGACCTTATGTACAATGGAATATCACTCAGCCATGAAATCAATATCATAAGGCTAGTAGCAGCAGGATGAGTGGATTTAGGTACGACGATTCTAAGTGAAATAAGTCACACAGAAAAGGACACTTCTCATAAGGTGTCACTTATAGAGGGAATGTAAAAACCGTTACACTTGAACTGAATTACAAAACAGAACAGAGTCACACATGCAGAAAACACACTATGGCTGCTTAACAGGAAAGGTGAGGTGGGGTGATACATAAAACAAGAGTTTCAAATTAGCTCAGATACCGTTCCATAAACCCAATATGTAATAGACAAGACCTACTCCTTGCTCAGAGAACTGGACTCAACATGCCTGATTCACCGCACAAGAATATATCTGACTAGTAATAATCTTAAAACTTATGTATTGATATCTCTCTGTTAGTGTGTCAAGTGGGTGTAAAGCGGCATAAACACAGCCGTGAAAAGCAGCTAAACCCCATTATAAAAATAAATTACTTTTAAAAACCCATGAAACAAAGACAGTGAAAGAGAGAGAAATTCTTAGACAATTCGTTCAGGGGCTGTGATGCAACCTGGATTGACCATATCTAGACCCACAGCTGGATGAGACATAAGGGTGGACACTCTTGGGGCTGAGAGGTTTGGTGAAGTTGGGTGAGCAAACCCAGACCCTTTAAAGTAATACTGCGTGCTACCCGTCCCATGGGTCCCAAATCTCCAGGTTCAAGGGCATCTTCCTACATCGAAAACAGGCATGAGAAACCCAGAAAATGGTACACCATGTGATGGGGAAAGGTTTCTAAAACGCACCTCATTTCTCATCTCCTTGTGCTCGGGTTCGCCATTCCAGCCACTTTACTAGCAATCTCCCTACGTGGAGCATCAGCACCTTTAACCTCCTGTTCCGTACAGGTTGCAATTTGTCCTGAGGATGAACGGGAAGACGGGGAACCAATGAGAGACTAGCTCTTGGTGTTGGGACAGGCACAGGTCACTCTATTTTCCCATCAGGAAGAAGAATTAACCACAGGCTCAGCCTGCCCCCAGGAACCAGAACAGGGCCTGAAGCCATCCTGCGCTTTTGCGGCCAGCTCCCAAAAAAGCGATTTGTAAAATGGAGCTTCAGGGCACTGCAATTCACAAACCTGCAGAGTTATAAATGATAACTCTCGTCCACAAATATATTGAGGGAAGGCAAAGAAGAGGATTTGAAGTCAAGGCAGAATTGCAGGAAACAGATTTCAGGAGGTAGATTCGAATCGCCTTTAAAGCACATGAAAAGCGGCAAAACGTTGACAATGATGCCCTTGGCCAAAAAGGGCGTATGCGTTTTTTCCTGAATATATTCAGGAAAAAACGCATACGCCCTTTTTGGCCAACCAAGCAACCTGGAAAGGCAAATCAGCGCTACAAAGAAGTCGCGCTTCCCATCGGTCAAAAGGGCCATGCTGAAAAAAGTTTCAAAACCAGAAATGCAGGACAGGCCATGGAGAAATGGGAGCCTTGCTACACTGATGGGCGGGATGTAAATTGCCAACAGCCACTCTGGAGAAGGGCACGGTGTGTCCTGAAACAGCTAAAAAACACAGCTTAGAGAGCATAGGGCACTTCCACGCATGGGGGTATAAAGTGGGAAAATTAAAAATCAGCAAGACACAAGCACCCCATAGTTTAGGGCTGCTCTTTTGACAAGGACCTCCACTTCAATCCACCTTAAATATCCCAGGAAAGCGAAAAATGGATAAAAAAGTTGTAGTCCTTATGTAAAATGGAATATCACTCAGCCATGAAATCAATATCATAAGGCTAGTAGCAGCATGATGAGTGGATTTAGGTACGACGATTCTAAGTGAAATAAGTCACACAGAAAAGGACACTTCTCATAAGGAGTCACTTATAGAGGGAATGTAAAAACCGTTACACTTGAACTGAATTACAAAACAGAACAGAGTCACACATGCAGAAAACACACTACGGCTGCTTAACTGGAAAGATGAGGTGGGGTGATACATAAAACAAGAGTTTCAAATTAGCTCAGATACCGTTCCATAAACCCAATATGTAATAGACAAAACCTACTCCTTGCTCAGAGAACTGGACTCAACACGCCTGATTCACCGCACAAGAATATATCTGACTAGTAATAATCTTAAAACCTATGAATTGATATCTCTCTGTTAGTGTGTCAAGTGGGTGTAAAGCGGCATAAACACAGCCGTGAAAAGCAGCTAAACCCCATTATAAAAATAAATTACTTTTAAAAACCCATGAAACAAAGACAGGGAAAGAGAGAGAAATTCTTACACAATTCGTTCAGGGGCTGTGATGCAACCTGGATTGACCATATCTAGACCCACAGCTGGATGAGACATAAGGGTGGACACTCTTGGGGCTGAGAGGTTTGGTGAAGTTGGGTGAGCAAACGCAGACCCTTTAAAGTAATACTGCGTGCTACCCATCGCATGGGTCCCAAATCTCCAGGTTCAAGGGCATCTTCCTACATCGAAAACATGCATGAGAAACCCAGAAGATGGTACACCGTGTGATGGGGAAATGTTTCTAAAACGCACCTCATTTCTCATCTCCTTGTGCTCGGGTTCGCCATTCCAGCCACTTTACTAGCAATCTCCCTACGTGGAGCATCAGCACCTTTAACCTCCTGTTCCGTACAGGTTGCAGTTTGTCCTGAGGATGAATGGGAAGACGGGGAACCAATGAGAGACTAGCTCTTGGTGTTGGGACAGGCACAGGTCACTCTATTTTCCCATCAGGAAGAAGAATTAACCACAGGCTCACCCTGCCCACCGGAACCAGAACAGGGCCTGAAGCCATCCTGCGCTTTTGCGGCCAGCTCCCAAAAAAGCGAGTTGTAAAATGGAGCTTCAGGGCACAGCAATTCACAAACCTGCAGAGTTATAAATGATAACTCTCGTCCACAAATATATTGAGGGAAGGCAAAGAAGAGGATTTGAAATCAAGGCAGATTTGCAGGAAACAGATTTCAGGAGGTACATTCGAATCGCCTTTAAAGCACATGAAAAGCGGCAAAACGTTGACAATGATGCCCTTGGCCAAAAAGGGCGTATGCGTTTTTTCCTGAATATATTCAGGAAAAAACGCATACGCCCTTTTTGGCCAACCAAGCAACCTGGAAAGGCAAATCAGCGCTACAAAGAAGTCTCGCTTCCCATCGGTCAAAAGGGCCATGCTGAAAAAAGTTTCAAAACCAGAAATGCAGGACAGGCCATAGAGAAATGGGAGCCTTGCTACACTGATGGGCGGGATGTAAATTGCCAACAGCCACTCTGGAGAAGGGTACGGTGTGTCCTGAAACAGCTAAAAACACAGCTTAGAGAGCCTAGGGCACTTCCACGCATGGGGGTATAAAGTGGGAAAATTAAAAATCAGCAAGACACAAGCACCCCATAGTTTAGGGCTGCTCTTTTGACAAGGACCTCCACTTCATTCCACCTTAAATATCCCAGGAAAGCGAAAAATGGATAAAAAAGTTGTAGTCCTTATTTACAATGGAATATCACTCAGCCATGAAATCAATATCATAAGGCTAGTAGCAGCATGATGAGTGGATTTAGGTACGACGATTCTAAGTGAAATAAGTCACACAGAAAAGGACACTTCTCATAAGGTGTCACTTATAGAGGGAATGTAAAAACCGTTACACTTGAACTGAATTACAAAACAGAACAGAGTCACACATGCAGAAAACACACTATGGCTGCTTAACTGGAAAGGTGAGGTGGGGTGATACATAAAACAAGAGTTTCAAATTAGCTCAGATACCGTTCCATAAACCCAATATGTTATAGACAAAACCTACTCCTTGCTCAGAGAACTGGACTCAACACGCCTGATTCACCGCACAAGAATATATCTGACTAGTAATAATCTTAAAACCTATGAATTGATATCTCTCTGTTAGTGTGTCAAGTGGGTGTAAAGCGGCATAAACACAGCCGTGAAAAGCAGCTAAAGCCCATTATAAAAATAAATTACTTTTAAATACCCATGAAACAAAGACAGTGAAAGAGAGAGAAATTCTTACACAATTCGTTCAGGGGCTGTGATGCAACCTGGATTGACCATATCTAGACCCACAGCTGGATGAGACATAAGGGTGGACTCTCTTGGGGCTGAGAGGTTTGGTGAAGGTGGGTGAGCAAACGCAGACCCTTTAAAGTAATACTGCCTGCTACCCATCGCATGGGTCCCAAATCTCCAGGTTCAAGGGCATCTTCCTACATCGAAAACAGGCATGAGAAACCCAGAAGATGGTACACCGTGTGATGGGGAAAGGTTTCTAAAACGCACCTCATTTCTCATCTCCTTGTGCTCGGGTTCGCCATTCCAGCCACTTTACTAGCAATCTCCCTACGTGGAGCATCAGCACCTTTAACCTCCTGTTCCGTACAGGTTGCAGTTTGTCCTGAGGATGAATGGGAAGACGGGGAACCAATGAGAGACTAGCTCTTGGTGTTGGGACAGGCACAGGTCACTCTATTTTCCCATCAGGAAGAAGAATTAACCACAGGCTCACCCTGCCCACCGGAACCAGAACAGGGCCTGAAGCCATCCTGCGCTTTTGCGGCCAGCTCCCAAAAAAGCGAGTTGTAAAATGGAGTTTCAGGGCACAGCAATTCACAAACCTGCAGAGTTATAAATGATAACTCTCGTCCACAAATATATTGAGGGAAGGCAAAGAAGAGGATTTGAAATCAAGGCAGAATTGCAGGAAACAGATTTTAGGAGGTACATTCGAATCGCCTTTAAAGCACATGAAAAGCGCCAAAACGTTGACAATGATGCCCTTGGCCAAAAAGGGCGTATGCGTTTTTTCCTGAATATATTCAGGAAAAAACGCATACGCCCTTTTTGGCCAACCAAGCAACCTGGAAAGGCAAATCAGCGCTACTAAGAAGTCTCGCTTCCCATTGGTCAAAAGGGCCATTCTGAAAAAAGTGTCAAAACCAGAAATGCAGGACAGGCCATGGAGAAATGGGAGCCTTGCTACACTGATGGGCGGGATGTAAATTGCCAACAGCCACTCTGGAGAAGGGTACGGTGTGTCCTGAACCATCTAAAAAACACAGCCTAGAGAGGATAGGGCACTTCCACGCATGGGGGTATAAAGTGGGAAAATTGAAAATCAGCAAGACACAAGCACCCCAACGTTTAGGGCTGCTCTGTTGACAAGGACTTCCACTTCATTCCACCTTAAATATCCCAGGAAAGAGAAAAATGGATAAAAAAGTTGTGGTCCTTATATACGATGGAATATCACTCAGCCATGAAATCAATGTCATAAGGCTAGTAGGAGCATGATGAGTGGATTTAGGTACGACGATTCTAAGTGAAATAAGTCACACAGAAAAGGACACTTCTCATAAGGTGTCACTTATAGAGGGAATGTAAAAACTGTTACACTTGAACTGAATTACAAAACAGAACAGAGTCACACATGCAGAAAACACACTATGGCTGCTTAACGGGAAAGGGGAGGTGGTGAGATACATAAAACAAGAGTTTCAAATTAGATCAGATACCGTTCCATAAACCCAATATGTAACAGACAAGACCTACTCCTTGCTCAGAGAACTGATCTCAACACGCCCGATTCACCGCACAAGAATATATCTGACGAGTAATAATCTTAAAACCTATGTATTGATATCTCTCTGTTAGTGTGTCAAGTGGGTGTAAAGCGGCATAAACACAGCCGTGAAAAGCAGCTAAACCCCATTATAAAAATAAATTACTTTTAAAAACCCATGAAACAAAGTCAGGGAAAGAGAGAGAAATTCTTACACAATTCGTTCAGGGGCTTTGATGCAACCTGGATTGACCATATCTAGACCCACAGCTGGATGAGACATAAGGGTGGACACTCTTGGGGCTGAGAGGTTTGGTGAGGTTGGGTGAGCAAACACAGACCCTTTAAAGTAATACTGCGTGCTACCCGTCCCATGGGTCCCAAATCTCCAGGTTCAAGGGCATCTTCCTACATCGAAAACAGGCATGAGAAACCCAGAAGATGGTACACCATGTGATGGGGAAAGGTTTCTAAAACGCACCTCATTTCTCATCTCCTTGTGCTCGGGTTCGCCATTCCAGCCACTTTACTAGCAATCTCCCTACGTGGAGCATCAGCACCTTTAACCTCCTGTTCCGTACAGGTTGCAATTTGTCCTGAGGATGAATGGGAAGACGGGGAACCAATGAGAGACTAGCTCCTGGTGTTGGGACAGGCACAGGTCACTCTATTTTCCCATCAGGAAGAAGAATTAACCACAGGCTCACCCTGCCAACCGGAACCAGAACAGGGCTTGAAGCCATCCTGCGCTTTTGTGGCCAGCTCCCAAAAAAGCGAGTTCTAAAATGGAGCTTCAGGGCACAGCAATTCACAAACCTGCAGAGTTATAAATGATAACTCTCGTCCACAAATATATTGAGGGAAGGCAAAGAAGAGGATTTGAAATCAAGGCAGAATTGCAGGAAACAGATTTCAGGAGGTAGATTCGAATCGCCTTTAAAGTACATGAAAAGCGGCAAAACGTTGACAATGATGCCCTTGGCCAAAAAGTGCGTATGCGTTTTTTCCTGAATATATTCAGGAAAAAACGCATACGCCCCTTTTGGCCAACCAAGCAACCTGGAAAGGCAAATCAGCGCTACAAAGAAGTCTCGCTTCCCTTCGGTCAAAAGGGCCATGCTGAAAAAAGTTTCAAAACCAGAAATGCAGGACAGGCCATGGAGAAATGGGAGCCTTGCTACACTGATGGGCGGGATGTAAATTGCCAACAGCCAGTCTGGAGAAGGGTACGGTGTGTCCTGAAACAGCTAAAAAACACAGCTTAGAGAGCATAGGGCACTTCCACGCATGGGGGTATAAAGTGGGAAAATTAAAAATCAGCAAGACACAAGCACCCCAAAGTTTAGGGCTGCTCTGTTGACAAGGACCTCCACTTCATTCCACCTTAAATATCCCAGGAAAGCGAAAAATGGATAAAAAAGTTGTAGACCTTATGTACAATGGAATATCACTCAGCCATGAAATCAATATCATAAGGCTAGTAGCAGCAGGATGAGTGGATTTAGGTACGACGATTCTAAGTGAAATAAGTCACACAGAAAAGGACACTTCTCATAAGGTGTCACTTATAGAGGGAATGTAAAAACCGTTACACTTGAACTGAATTACAAAACAGAACAGAGTCACACATGCAGAAAACACACTATGGCTGCTTAACAGGAAAGGTGAGGTGGGGTGATACATAAAACAAGAGTTTCAAATTAGCTCAGATACCGTTCCATAAACCCAATATGTAATAGACAAGACCTACTCCTTGCTCAGAGAACTGGACTCAACATGCCTGATTCACCGCACAAGAATATATCTGACTAGTAATAATCTTAAAACTTATGTATTGATATCTCTCTGTTAGTGTGTCAAGTGGGTGTAAAGCGGCATAAACACAGCTGTGAAAAGCAGCTAAACCCCATTATAAAAATAAATTACTTTTAAAAACCCATGAAACAAAGACAGTGAAAGAGAGAGAAATTCTTAGACAATTCGTTCAGGGGCTGTGATGCAACCTGGATTGACCATATCTAGACCCACAGCTGGATGAGACATAAGGGTGGACACTCTTGGGGCTGAGAGGTTTGGTGAAGTTGGGTGAGCAAACCCAGACCCTTTAAAGTAATACTCCGTGCTACCCGTCCCATGGGTCCCAAATCTCCAGGTTCAAGGGCATCTTCCTACATCGAAAACAGGCATGAGAAACCCAGAAAATGGTACACCATGTGATGGGGAAAGGTTTCTAAAACGCACCTCATTTCTCATCTCCTTGTGCTCGGGTTCGCCATTCCAGCCACTTTACTAGCAATCTCCCTACGTGGAGCATCAGCACCTTTAACCTCCTGTTCCGTACAGGTTGCAATTTGTCCTGAGGATGAACGGGAAGACGGGGAACCAATGAGAGACTAGCTCTTGGTGTTGGGACAGGCACAGGTCACTCTATTTTCCCATCAGGAAGAAGAATTAACCACAGGCTCAGCCTGCCCCCAGGAACCAGAACAGGGCCTGAAGCCATCCTGCGCTTTTGCGGCCAGCTCCCAAAAAAGCGATTTGTAAAATGGAGCTTCAGGGCACTGCAATTCACAAACCTGCAGAGTTATAAATGATAACTCTCGTCCACAAATATATTGAGGGAAGGCAAAGAAGAGGATTTGAAGTCAAGGCAGAATTGCAGGAAACAGATTTCAGGAGGTAGATTCGAATCGCCTTTAAAGCACATGAAAAGCGGCAAAACGTTGACAATGATGCCCTTGGCCAAAAAGGGCGTATGCGTTTTTTCCTGAATATATTCAGGAAAAAACGCATACGCCCTTTTTGGCCAACCAAGCAACCTGGAAAGGCAAATCAGCGCTACAAAGAAGTCGCGCTTCCCATCGGTCAAAAGGGCCATGCTGAAAAAAGTTTCAAAACCAGAAATGCAGGACAGGCCATGGAGAAATGGGAGCCTTGCTACACTGATGGGCGGGATGTAAATTGCCAACAGCCACTCTGGAGAAGGGCACGGTGTGTCCTGAAACAGCTAAAAAACACAGCTTAGAGAGCATAGGGCACTTCCACGCATGGGGGTATAAAGTGGGAAAATTAAAAATCAGCAAGACACAAGCACCCCATAGTTTAGGGCTGCTCTTTTGACAAGGACCTCCACTTCAATCCACCTTAAATATCCCAGGAAAGCGAAAAATGGATAAAAAAGTTGTAGTCCTTATGTACAATGGAATATCACTCAGCCATGAAATCAATATCATAAGGCTAGTAGCAGCATGATGAGTGGATTTAGGTACGACGATTCTAAGTGAAATAAGTCACACAGAAAAGGACACTTCTCATAAGGAGTCACTTATAGAGGGAATGTAAAAACCGTTACACTTGAACTGAATTACAAAACAGAACAGAGTCACACATGCAGAAAACACACTACGGCTGCTTAACTGGAAAGATGAGGTGGGGTGATACATAAAACAAGAGTTTCAAATTAGCTCAGATACCGTTCCATAAACCCAATATGTAATAGACAAGACCTACTCCTTGCTCAGAGAACTGGACTCAACACGCCTGATTCACCGCACAAGAATATATCTGACTAGTAATAATCTTAAAACCTATGAATTGATATCTCTCTGTTAGTGTGTCAAGTGGGTGTAAAGCGGCATAAACACAGCCGTGAAAAGCAGCTAAACCCCATTATAAAAATAAATTACTTTTAAAAACCCATGAAACAAAGACAGGGAAAGAGAGAGAAATTCTTACACAATTCGTTCAGGGGCTGTGATGCAACCTGGATTGACCATACCTAGACCCACAGCTGGATGAGACATAAGGGTGGACACTCTTGGGGCTGAGAGGTTTGGTGAAGTTGGGTGAGCAAACCCAGACCCTTTAAAGTAATACTGCGTGCTACCCGTCCCATGGGTCCCAAATCTCCAGGTTCAAGGGCATCTTCCTACATCGAAAACAGGCATGAGAAACCCAGAAGATGGTACACCATGTGATGGGGAAAGGTTTCTAAAACGCACCTCATTTCTCATCTCCTTGTGCTAGGGTTCGCCATTCCAGCCACTTTACTAGCAATCTCCCTACGTGGAGCATCAGCACCTTTAACCTCCTGTTCCGTACAGGTTGCAATTTGTCTTGAGGATGAACGGGAAGACGGGGAACCAATGAGAGACTAGCTCTTGGTGTTGGGACAGGCACAGGTCACTCTATTTTCCCATCAGGAAGAAGAATTAACCACAGGCTCAGCCTGCCCCCAGGAACCAGAACAGGGCCTGAAGCCATCCTGCGCTTTTGCGGCCAGCTCCCAAAAAAGCGAGTTGTAAAATGGAGCTTCAGGGCACTGCAATTCACAAACCTGCAGAGTTATAAATGATAACTCTCGTCCACAAATATATTGAGGGAAGGCAAAGAAGAGGATTTGAAGTCAAGGCAGAATTGCATGAAACAGATTTCAGGAGGTAGATTCGAATCGCCTTTAAAGCACATGAAAAGCGGCAAAACGTTGACAATGATGCCCTTGGCCAAAAAGGGCGTATGCGTTTTTTCCTGAATATATTCAGGAAAAAACGCATACGCCCTTTTTGGCCAACCAAGCAACCTGGAAAGGCAAATCAGCGCTACAAAGAAGTCGCGCTTCCCATCGGTCAAAAGGGCCATGCTGAAAAAAGTTTCAAAACCAGAAATGCAGGACAGGCCATGGAGAAATGGGAGCCTTGCTACACTGATGGGCGGGATGTAAATTGCCAACAGCCACTCTGGAGAAGGGCACGGTGTGTCCTGAAACAGCTAAAAAACACAGCTTAGAGAGCATAGGGCACTTCCACGCATGGGGGTATAAAGTGGGAAAATTAAAAATCAGCAAGACACAAGCACCCCATAGTTTAGGGCTGCTCTTTTGACAAGGACCTCCACTTCAATCCACCTTAAATATCCCAGGAAAGCGAAAAATGGATAAAAAAGTTGTAGTCCTTATGTACAATGGAATATCACTCAGCCATGAAATCAATATCATAAGGCTAGTAGCAGCATGATGAGTGGATTTAGGTACGACGATTCTAAGTGAAATAAGTCACACAGAAAAGGACACTTCTCATAAGGTGTCACTTATAGAGGGAATGTAAAAACCGTTACACTTGAACTGAATTACAAAACAGAACAGAGTCACACATGCAGAAAACACACTACGGCTGCTTAACTGGAAAGATGAGGTGGGGTGATACATAAAACAAGAGTTTCAAATTAGCTCAGATACCGTTCCATAAACCCAATATGTAATAGACAAAACCTACTCCTTGCTCAGAGAACTGGACTCAACACGCCTGATTCACCGCACAAGAATATATCTGACTAGTAATAATCTTAAAACCTATGAATTGATATCTCTCTGTTAGTGTGTCAAGTGGGTGTAAAGCGGCATAAACACAGCCGTGAAAAGCAGCTAAACCCCATTATAAAAATAAATTACTTTTAAAAACCCATGAAACAAAGACAGGGAAAGAGAGAGAAATTCTTACACAATTCGTTCAGGGGCTGTGATGCAACCTGGATTGACCATATCTAGACCCACAGCTGGATGAGACATAAGGGTGGACACTCTTGGGGCTGAGAGGTTTGGTGAAGTTGGGTGAGCAAACGCAGACCCTTTAAAGTAATACTGCGTGCTACCCATCGCATGGGTCCCAAATCTCCAGGTTCAAGGGCATCTTCCTACATCGAAAACATGCATGAGAAACCCAGAAGATGGTACACCGTGTGATGGGGAAATGTTTCTAAAACGCACCTCATTTCTCATCTCCTTGTGCTCGGGTTCGCCATTCCAGCCACTTTACTAGCAATCTCCCTACGTGGAGCATCAGCACCTTTAACCTCCTGTTCCGTACAGGTTGCAGTTTGTCCTGAGGATGAATGGGAAGACGGGGAACCAATGAGAGACTAGCTCTTGGTGTTGGGACAGGCACAGGTCACTCTATTTTCCCATCAGGAAGAAGAATTAACCACAGGCTCACCCTGCCCACCGGAACCAGAACAGGGCCTGAAGCCATCCTGCGCTTTTGCGGCCAGCTCCCAAAAAAGCGAGTTGTAAAATGGAGCTTCAGGGCACAGCAATTCACAAACCTGCAGAGTTATAAATGATAACTCTCGTCCACAAATATATTGAGGGAAGGCAAAGAAGAGGATTTGAAATCAAGGCAGATTTGCAGGAAACAGATTTCAGGAGGTACATTCGAATCGCCTTTAAAGCACATGAAAAGCGGCAAAACGTTGACAATGATGCCCTTGGCCAAAAAGGGCGTATGCGTTTTTTCCTGAATATATTCAGGAAAAAACGCATACGCCCTTTTTGGCCAACCAAGCAACCTGGAAAGGCAAATCAGCGCTACAAAGAAGTCTCGCTTCCCATCGGTCAAAAGGGCCATGCTGAAAAAAGTTTCAAAACCAGAAATGCAGGACAGGCCATAGAGAAATGGGAGCCTTGCTACACTGATGGGCGGGATGTAAATTGCCAACAGCCACTCTGGAGAAGGGTACGGTGTGTCCTGAAACAGCTAAAAACACAGCTTAGAGAGCCTAGGGCACTTCCACGCATGGGGGTATAAAGTGGGAAAATTAAAAATCAGCAAGACACAAGCACCCCATAGTTTAGGGCTGCTCTTTTGACAAGGACCTCCACTTCATTCCACCTTAAATATCCCAGGAAAGCGAAAAATGGATAAAAAAGTTGTAGTCCTTATTTACAATGGAATATCACTCAGCCATGAAATCAATATCATAAGGCTAGTAGCAGCATGATGAGTGGATTTAGGTACGACGATTCTAAGTGAAATAAGTCACACAGAAAAGGACACTTCTCATAAGGTGTCACTTATAGAGGGAATGTAAAAACCGTTACACTTGAACTGAATTACAAAACAGAACAGAGTCACACATGCAGAAAACACACTATGGCTGCTTAACTGGAAAGGTGAGGTGGGGTGATACATAAAACAAGAGTTTCAAATTAGCTCAGATACCGTTCCATAAACCCAATATGTTATAGACAAAACCTACTCCTTGCTCAGAGAACTGGACTCAACACGCCTGATTCACCGCACAAGAATATATCTGACTAGTAATAATCTTAAAACCTATGAATTGATATCTCTCTGTTAGTGTGTCAAGTGGGTGTAAAGCGGCATAAACACAGCCGTGAAAAGCAGCTAAAGCCCATTATAAAAATAAATTACTTTTAAATACCCATGAAACAAAGACAGTGAAAGAGAGAGAAATTCTTACACAATTCGTTCAGGGGCTGTGATGCAACCTGGATTGACCATATCTAGACCCACAGCTGGATGAGACATAAGGGTGGACTCTCTTGGGGCTGAGAGGTTTGGTGAAGGTGGGTGAGCAAACGCAGACCCTTTAAAGTAATACTGCCTGCTACCCATCGCATGGGTCCCAAATCTCCAGGTTCAAGGGCATCTTCCTACATCGAAAACAGGCATGAGAAACCCAGAAGATGGTACACCGTGTGATGGGGAAAGGTTTCTAAAACGCACCTCATTTCTCATCTCCTTGTGCTCGGGTTCGCCATTCCAGCCACTTTACTAGCAATCTCCCTACGTGGAGCATCAGCACCTTTAACCTCCTGTTCCGTACAGGTTGCAGTTTGTCCTGAGGATGAATGGGAAGACGGGGAACCAATGAGAGACTAGCTCTTGGTGTTGGGACAGGCACAGGTCACTCTATTTTCCCATCAGGAAGAAGAATTAACCACAGGCTCACCCTGCCCACCGGAACCAGAACAGGGCCTGAAGCCATCCTGCGCTTTTGCGGCCAGCTCCCAAAAAAGCGAGTTGTAAAATGGAGCTTCAGGGCACAGCAATTCACAAACCTGCAGAGTTATAAATGATAACTCTCGTCCACAAATATATTGAGGGAAGGCAAAGAAGAGGATTTGAAATCAAGGCAGAATTGCAGGAAACAGATTTTAGGAGGTACATTCGAATCGCCTTTAAAGCACATGAAAAGCGGCAAAACGTTGACAATGATGCCCTTGGCCAAAAAGGGCGTATGCGTTTTTTCCTGAATATATTCAGGAAAAAACGCATACGCCCTTTTTGGCCAACCAAGCAACCTGGAAAGGCAAATCAGCGCTACTAAGAAGTCTCGCTTCCCATTGGTCAAAAGGGCCATTCTGAAAAAAGTGTCAAAACCAGAAATGCAGGACAGGCCATGGAGAAATGGGAGCCTTGCTACACTGATGGGCGGGATGTAAATTGCCAACAGCCACTCTGGAGAAGGGTACGGTGTGTCCTGAACCATCTAAAAAACACAGCCTAGAGAGGATAGGGCACTTCCACGCATGGGGGTATAAAGTGGGAAAATTGAAAATCAGCAAGACACAAGCACCCCAACGTTTAGGGCTGCTCTGTTGACAAGGACTTCCACTTCATTCCACCTTAAATATCCCAGGAAAGAGAAAAATGGATAAAAAAGTTGTGGTCCTTATATACGATGGAATATCACTCAGCCATGAAATCAATGTCATAAGGCTAGTAGGAGCATGATGAGTGGATTTAGGTACGACGATTCTAAGTGAAATAAGTCACACAGAAAAGGACACTTCTCATAAGGTGTCACTTATAGAGGGAATGTAAAAACTGTTACACTTGAACTGAATTACAAAACAGAACAGAGTCACACATGCAGAAAACACACTATGGCTGCTTAACGGGAAAGGGGAGGTGGTGAGATACATAAAACAAGAGTTTCAAATTAGATCAGATACCGTTCCATAAACCCAATATGTAACAGACAAGACCTACTCCTTGCTCAGAGAACTGATCTCAACACGCCCGATTCACCGCACAAGAATATATCTGACGAGTAATAATCTTAAAACCTATGTATTGATATCTCTCTGTTAGTGTGTCAAGTGGGTGTAAAGCGGCATAAACACAGCCGTGAAAAGCAGCTAAACCCCATTATAAAAATAAATTACTTTTAAAAACCCATGAAACAAAGTCAGGGAAAGAGAGAGAAATTCTTACACAATTCGTTCAGGGGCTTTGATGCAACCTGGATTGACCATATCTAGACCCACAGCTGGATGAGACATAAGGGTGGACACTCTTGGGGCTGAGAGGTTTGGTGAAGTTGGGTGAGCAAACACAGACCCTTTAAAGTAATACTGCGTGCTACCCGTCCCATGGGTCCCAAATCTCCAGGTTCAAGGGCATCTTCCTACATCGAAAACAGGCATGAGAAACCCAGAAGATGGTACACCATGTGATGGGGAAAGGTTTCTAAAACGCACCTCATTTCTCATCTCCTTGTGCTCGGGTTCGCCATTCCAGCCACTTTACTAGCAATCTCCCTACGTGGAGCATCAGCACCTTTAACCTCCTGTTCCGTACAGGTTGCAATTTGTCCTGAGGATGAACGGGAAGACGGGGAACCAATGAGAGACTAGCTCTTGGTGTTGGGACAGGCACAGGTCACTCTATTTTCCCATCAGGAAGAAGAATTAACCACAGGCTCAGCCTGCCCCCAGGAACCAGAACAGGGCCTGAAGCCATCCTGCGCTTTTGCGGCCAGCTCCCAAAAAAGCGAGTTGTAAAATGGAGCTTCAGGGCACTGCAATTCACAAACCTGCAGAGTTATAAATGATAACTCTCGTCCACAAATATATTGAAGGAAGGCAAAGAAGAGGATTTGAAATCAAGGCAGAATTGCAGGAAACAGATTTCAGGAGGTACATTCGAATCGCCTTTAAAGCACATGAAAAGCGGCAAAACGTTGACAATGATGCCCTTGGCCAAAAAGTGCGTATGCGTTTTTTCCTGAATATATTCAGGAAAAAACGCATACGCCCTTTTTGGCCAACCAAGCAACCTGGAAAGGCAAATCAGCGCTACAAAGAAGTCTCGCTTCCCATCGGTCAAAAGGGCCATGCTGAAAAAAGTTTCAAAACCAGAAATGCAGGACAGGCCATAGAGAAATGGGAGCCTTGCTACACTGATGGGCGGGATGTAAATTGCCAACAGCCACTCTGGAGAAGGGTACGGTGTGTCCTGAAACAGCTAAAAACACAGCTTAGAGAGCATAGGGCACTTCCACGCATGGGGGTATAAAGTGGGAAAATTAAAAATCAGCAAGACACAAGCACCCCATAGTTTAGGGCTGCTCTTTTGACAAAGACCTCCACTTCATTCCACCTTAAATATCCCAGGAAAGCGAAAAATGGATAAAAAAGTTGTAGTCCTTATTTACAATGGAATATCACTCAGCCATGAAATCAATATCATAAGGCTAGTAGCAGCATGATGAGTGGATTTAGGTACGACGATTCTAAGTGAAATAAGTCACACAGAAAAGGACACTTCTCATAAGGTGTCACTTATAGAGGGAATGTAAAAACCGTTACACTTGAACTGAATTACAAAACAGAACAGAGTCACACATGCAGAAAACACACTATGGCTGCTTAACTGGAAAGGTGAGGTGGGGTGATACATAAAACAAGAGTTTCAAATTAGCTCAGATACCGTTCCATAAACCCAATATGTTATAGACAAAACCTACTCCTTGCTCAGAGAACTGGACTCAACACGCCTGATTCACCGCACAAGAATATATCTGACTAGTAATAATCTTAAAACCTATGAATTGATATCTCTCTGTTAGTGTGTCAAGTGGGTGTAAAGCGGCATAAACACAGCCGTGAAAAGCAGCTAAAGCCCATTATAAAAATAAATTACTTTTAAAAACCCATGAAACAAAGACAGTGAAAGAGAGAGAAATTCTTACACAATTCGTTCAGGGGCTGTGATGCAACCTGGATTGACCATATCTAGACCCACAGCTGGATGAGACATAAGGGTGGACTCTCTTGGGGCTGAGACGTTTGGTGAAGGTGGGTGAGCAAACGCAGACCCTTTAAAGTAATACTGCCTGCTACCCATCGCATGGGTCCCAAATCTCCAGGTTCAAGGGCATCTTCCTACATCGAAAACAGGCATGAGAAACCCAGAAGAAGGTACACCGTGTGATGGGGAAAGGTTTCTAAAACGCACCTCATTTCTCATCTCCTTGTGCTCGGGTTCGCCATTCCAGCCACTTTACTAGCAATCTCCCTACTTGGAGCATCAGCACCTTTAACCTCCTGTTCCGTACAGGTTGCAGTTTGTCCTGAGGATGAATGGGAAGACGGGGAACCAATGAGAGACTAGCTCTTGGTGTTGGGACAGGCACAGGTCACTCTATTTTCCCATCAGGAAGAAGAATTAACCACAGGCTCACCCTGCCCACCGGAACCAGAACAGGGCCTGAAGCCATCCTGCGCTTTTGCGGCCACCTCCCAAAAAAGCGAGTTGTAAAATGGAGCTTCAGGGCACTGCAATTCACAAACCTGCGGAGTTATAAATGATAACTCTCGTCCACAAATATATTGAGTGAAGGCAAATAAGAGGATTTGAAGTAAAGGCAGAATTGCAGGAAACAGATTTTAGGAGGTAGATTCGAATCGCCTTTAAAGCACATGAAAAGCGGCAAAACGTTGACAATGATGCCCTTGGCCAAAAAGGGCGTATGCGTTTTTTCCTGAATATATTCAGGAAAAAACGCATACGCCCTTTTTGGCCAACCAAGCAACCTGGAAAGGCAAATCAGCGCTACTAAGAAGTCTCGCTTCCCATTGGTCAAAAGGGCCATTCTGAAAAAAGTGTCAAAACCAGAAATGCAGGACAGGCCATGGAGAAATGGGAGCCTTGCTACACTGATGGGCGGGATGTAAATTGCCAACAGCCACTCTGGAGAAGGGTACGGTGTGTCCTGAACCATCTAAAAAACACAGCCTAGAGAGGATAGGGCACTTCCACGCATGGGGGTATAAAGTGGGAAAATTGAAAATCAGCAAGACACAAGCACCCCAACGTTTAGGGCTGCTCTGTTGACAAGGACTTCCACTTCATTCCACCTTAAATATCCCAGGAAAGAGAAAAATGGATAAAAAAGTTGTGGTCCTTACATACGATGGAATATCACTCAGCCATGAAATCAATGTCATAAGGCTAGTAGGAGCATGATGAGTGGATTTAGGTACGACGATTCTAAGTGAAATAAGTCACACAGAAAAGGACACTTCTCATAAGGTGTCACTTATAGAGGGAATGTAAAAACTGTTACACTTGAACTGAATTACAAAACAGAACAGAGTCACACATGCAGAAAACACACTATGGCTGCTTAACGGGAAAGGGCAGGTGGTGAGATACATAAAACAAGAGTTTCAAATTAGATCAGATACCGTTCCATAAACCCAATATGTAACAGACAAGACCTACTCCTTGCTCAGAGAACTGATCTCAACCCGCCCGATTCACCGCACAAGAATATATCTGACGAGTAATAATCTTAAAACCTATGTATTGATATCTCTCTGTTAGTGTGTCAAGTGGGTGTAAAGCGGCATAAACACAGCCGTGAAAAGCAGCTAAACCCCATTATAAAAATAAATTACTTTTAAAAACCCATGAAACAAAGTCAGGGAAAGAGAGAGAAATTCTTACACAATTCGTTCAGGGGCTTTGATGCAACCTGGATTGAACATATCTAGACCCACAGCTGGATGAGACATAAGGGTGGACACTCTTGGGGCTGAGAGGTTTGGTGAGGTTGGGTGAGCAAACACAGACCCTTTAAAGTAATACTGCGTGCTACCCATCGCATGGGTCCCAAATCTCCAGGTTCAAGGGCATCTTCCTACATCGAAAACAGGCATGAGAAACCCAGAAGATGGTACACCGTGTGATGGGGAAAGGTTTATAAAACGCACCTCATTTCTCATCTCCTTGTGCTCGGGTTTGCCATTCCAGCCACTTTACTAGCAATCTCCCTACTTGGAGCATCAGCACCTTTAACCTCCTGTTCCTTACAGGTTGCAATTTGTCCTGAGGATGAACGGGAAAACGGGGAACCAATGAGAGACTAGCTCTTGGTGTTGGGACAGGCACAGGTCACTCTATTTTCCCATCAGGAAGAAGAATTAACCACAGGCTCAGCCTGCCCCCCGGAACCAGAACAGGGCCTGAAGCCATCCTGCGCTTTTGCGGCCACCTCCCAAAAAAGCGAGTTGTAAAATGGAGCTTCAGGGCACTGCAATTCACAAACCTGCGGAGTTATAAATGATAACTCTCGTCCACAAATATATTGAGTGAAGGCAAAGAAGAGGATTTGAAGTAAAGGCAGAATTGCAGGAAACAGATTTTAGGAGGTAGATTCGAATCGCCTTTAAAGCACATGAAAAGCGGCAAAACGTTGACAATGATGCCCTTGGCCAAAAAGGGCGTATGCGTTTTTTCCTGAATATATTCAGGAAAAAACGCATACGCCCTTTTTGGCCAACCAAGCAACCTGGAAAGGCAAATCAGCGCTACAAAGAAGTCTCGCTTCCCATCGGTCAAAAGGGCCATGCTGAAAAAAGTTTCAAAACCAGAAATGCAGGACAGGCCATAGAGAAATGGGAGCCTTGCTACACTGATGGGCGGGATGTAAATTGCCAACAGCCACTATGGAGAAGGGTACGGTGTGTCCTGAAACAGCTAAAAACACAGCTTAGAGAGCATAGGGCACTTCCACGCATGGGGGTATAAAGTGGGAAAATTAAAAATCAGCAAGACACAAGCACCCCATAGTTTAGGGCTGCTCTTTTGACAGGGACCTCCACTTCATTCCACCTTAAATATCCCAGGAAAGCGAAAAATGGATAAAAAAGTTGTAGTCCTTATTTACAATGGAATATCACTCAGCCATGAAATCAATATCATAAGGCTAGTAGCAGCATGATGAGTGGATTTAGGTACAACGATTCTAAGTGAAATAAGTCACACAGAAAAGGACACTTCTCATAAGGTGTCACTTATAGAGGGAATGTAAAAACCGTTACACTTGAACTGAATTACAAAACAGAACAGAGTCACACATGCAGAAAACACACTATGGCTGCTTAACTGGAAAGGTGAGGTGGGGTGATACATAAAACAAGAGTTTCAAATTAGCTCAGATACCGTTCCATAAACCCAATATGTTATAGACAAAACCTACTCCTTGCTCAGAGAACTGGACTCAACACGCCTGATTCACCGCACAAGAATATATCTGACTAGTAATAATCTTAAAACCTATGAATTGATATCTCTCTGTTAGTGTGTCAAGTGGGTGTAAAGCGGCATAAACACAGCCGTGAAAAGCAGCTAAAGCCCATTATAAAAATAAATTACTTTTAAAAACCCATGAAACAAAGACAGTGAAAGAGAGAGAAATTCTTACACAATTCGTTCAGGGGCTGTGATGCAACCTGGATTGACCATATCTAGACCCACAGCTGGATGAGACATAAGGGTGGACTCTCTTGGGGCTGAGAGGTTTGGTGAAGGTGGGTGAGGAAACGCAGACCCTTTAAAGTAATACTGCCTGCTACCCATCGCATGGGTCCCAAATCTCCAGGTTCAAGGGCATCTTCCTACATCGAAAACAGGCATGAGAAACCCAGAAGATGGTACACCGTGTGATGGGGAAAGGTTTCTAAAACGCACCTCATTTCTCATCTCCTTGTGCTCGGGTTTGCCATTCCAGCCACTTTACTAGCAATCTCCCTACTTGGAGCATCAGCACCTTTAACCTCCTGTTCCTTACAGGTTGCAATTTGTCCTGAGGATGAACGGGAAAACGGGGAACCAATATGAGACTAGCTCTTGGTGTTGGGACAGGCACAGGTCACTCTATTTTCCCATCAGGAAGAAGAATTAACCACAGGCTCAGCCTGCCCCCCGGAACCAGAACAGGGCCTGAAGCCATCCTGCGCTTTTGCGGCCACCTCCCAAAAAAGCGAGTTGTAAAATGGAGCTTCAGGGCACTGCAATTCACAAACCTGCGGAGTTATAAATGATAACTCTCGTCCACAAATATATTGAGTGAAGGCAAATAAGAGGATTTGAAGTAAAGGCAGAATTGCAGGAAACAGATTTTAGGAGGTAGATTCGAATCGCCTTTAAAGCACATGAAAAGCGGCAAAACGTTGACAATGATGCCCTTGGCCAAAAAGGGCGTATGCGTTTTTCCCTGAATATATTCAGGAAAAAACGCATACGCCCTTTTTGGCCAACCAAGCAACCTGGAAAGGCAAATCAGCGCTACAAAGAAGTCTCGCTTCCCATCGGTCAAAAGGGCCATGCTGAAAAAAGTTTCAAAACCAGAAATGCAGGACAGGCCATAGAGAAATGGGAGCCTTGCTACACTGATGGGCGGGATGTAAATTGCCAACAGCCACTCTGGAGAAGGGTACGGTGTGTCCTGAAACAGCTAAAAACACAGCTTAGAGAGCCTAGGGCACTTCCACGCATGGGGGTATAAAGTGGGAAAATTAAAAATCAGCAAGACACAAGCACCCCATAGTTTAGGGCTGCTCTTTTGACAAGGACCTCCACTTCATTCCACCTTAAATATCCCAGGAAAGCGAAAAATGGATAAAAAAGTTGTAGTCCTTATTTACAATGGAATATCACTCAGCCATGAAATCAATATCATAAGGCTAGTAGCAGCATGATGAGTGGATTTAGGTACGACGATTCTAAGTGAAATAAGTAACACAGAAAAGGACACTTCTCATAAGGTGTCACTTATAGAGGGAATGTAAAAACCGTTACACTTGAACTGAATTACAAAACAGAACAGAGTCACACATGCAGAAAACACACTATGGCTGCTTAACTGGAAAGGTGAGGTGGGGTGATACATAAAACAAGAGTTTCAAATTAGCTCAGATACCGTTCCATAAACCCAATATGTTATAGACAAACCCTACTCCTTGCTCAGAGAACTGGACTCAACACGCCTGATTCACCGCACAAGAATATATCTGACTAGTAATAATCTTAAAACCTATGAATTGATATCTCTCTGTTAGTGTGTCAAGTAGGGTGTAAAGCGGAATAAACCCAGCCGTGAAAAGCAGCTAAAGCCCATTATAAATATAAATTACTTTTAAAAACCCATGAAACAAAGACAGTGAAAGAGAGAGAAATTCTTACACAATTCGTTCAGGGGCTGTGATGCAACCTGGATTGACCATATCTAGACCCACAGCTGGATGAGACATAAGGGTGGACTCTCTTGGGGCTGAGAGGTTTGGTGAAGGTGGGTGAGGAAACGCAGACCCTTTAAAGTAATACTGCCTGCTACCCATCGCATGGGTCCCAAATCTCCAGGTTCAAGGGCATCTTCCTACATCGAAAACAGGCATGAGAAACTCAGAAGATGGTACACCGTGTGATGGGGAAAGGTTTCTAAAACGCACCTCATTTCTCATCTCCTTGTGCTCGGGTTTGCCATTCCAGCCACTTTACTAGCAATCTCCCTACTTGGAGCATCAGCACCTTTAACCTCCTGTTCCTTACAGGTTGCAATTTGTCCTGAGGATGAACGGGAAAACGGGGAACCAATATGAGACTAGCTCTTGGTGTTGGGACAGGCACAGGTCACTCTATTTTCCCATCAGGAAGAAGAATTAACCACAGGCTCAGCCTGCCCCCCGGAACCAGAACAGGGCCTGAAGCCATCCTGCGCTTTTGCGGCCACCTCCCAAAAAAGCGAGTTGTAAAATGGAGCTTCAGAGCACTGCAATTCACAAACCTGCGGAGTTATAAATGATAACTCTCGTCCACAAATATATTGAGTGAAGGCAAATAAGAGGATTTGAAGTAAAGGCAGAATTGCAGGAAACAGATTTTAGGAGGTAGATTCGAATCGCCTTTAAAGCACATGAAAAGCGGCAAAACGTTGACAATGATGCCCTTGGCCAAAAAGGGCGTATGCGTTTTTTCCTGAATATATTCAGGAAAAAACGCATACGCCCTTTTTGGCCAACCAAGCAACCTGGAAAGGCAAATCAGCGCTACAAAGAAGTCTCGCTTCCCATCGGTCAAAAGGGCCATGCTGAAAAAAGTTTCAAAACCAGAAATGCAGGACAGGCCATAGAGAAATGGGAGCCTTGCTACACTGATGGGCGGGATGTAAATTGCCAACAGCCACTCTGGAGAAGGGTACGGTGTGTCCTGAAACAGCTAAAAACACAGCTTAGAGAGCCTAGGGCACTTCCACGCATGGGGGTATAAAGTGGGAAAATTAAAAATCAGCAAGACACAAGCACCCCATAGTTTAGGGCTGCTCTTTTGACAAGGACCTCCACTTCATTCCACCTTAAATATCCCAGGAAAGCGAAAAATGGATAAAAAAGTTGTAGTCCTTATTTACAATGGAATATCACTCAGCCATGAAATCAATATCATAAGGCTAGTAGCAGCATGATGAGTGGATTTAGGTACGACGATTCTAAGTGAAATAAGTAACACAGAAAAGGACACTTCTCATAAGGTGTCACTTATAGAGGGAATGTAAAAACCGTTACACTTGAACTGAATTACAAAACAGAACAGAGTCACACATGCAGAAAACACACTATGGCTGCTTAACTGGAAAGGTGAGGTGGGGTGATACATAAAACAAGAGTTTCAAATTAGCTCAGATACCGTTCCATAAACCCAATATGTTATAGACAAAACCTACTCCTTGCTCAGAGAACTGGACTCAACACGCCTGATTCACCGCACAAGAATATATCTGACTAGTAATAATCTTAAAAACTATGAATTGATATCTCTCTGTTAGTGTGTCAAGTGGGTGTAAAGCGGCATAAACACAGCCGTGAAAAGCAGCTAAAGCCCATTATAAAAATAAATTACTTTTAAAAACCCATGAAACAAAGACAGTGAAAGAGAGAGAAATTCTTACACAATTCGTTCAGGGGCTGTGATGCAACCTGGATTGACCATATCTAGACCCACAGCTGGATGAGACATAAGGGTGGACTCTCTTGGGGCTGAGAGGTTTGGTGAAGGTGGGTGAGCAAACGCAGACCCTTTAAAGTAATACTGCCTGCTACCCATCGCATGGGTCCCAAATCTCCAGGTTCAAGGGCATCTTCCTACATCGAAAACAGGCATGAGAAACCCAGAAGATGGTACACCGTGTGATGGGGAAAGGTTTCTAAAACGCACCTCATTTCTCATCTCCTTGTGCTCGGGTTCGCCATTCCAGCCACTTTAGTAGCAATCTCCCTACTTGGAGCATCAGTATCTTTAACCTCCTGTTCCGTACAGGTTGCAATTTGTCCTGAGGATGAACGGGAAGACGGGGAACCAATGAGAGACTAGCTCTTGGTGTTGGGACAGGCACAGGTCAATCTATTTTCCCATCAGGAAGAAGAATTAACCACAGGCTCAGCCTGCCCCCCGGAACCAGAACAGGGCCTGAAGCCATCCTGCGCTTTTGCGGCCACCTCCCAAAGAAGCGAGTTGTAAAATGGAGCTTCAGGGCACTGCAATTCACAATCCTACAGAGTTATAAATGATAACTCTCGTCCACAAATATATTGAGGGAAGGCAAAGACGAGGAATTGAAATCAAGGCAGGATTGCAGGAAACAGATTTCAGGAGGTAGATTCGAATCGCCTTTAAAGCACATGAAAAGCGCCAAAACGTTGACAATGATGCCCTTGGCCAAAAAGGTCGTATGCGTTTTTTCCTGAATATATTCAGGAAAAAACGCATACGCCCTTTTTGGCCAACCAAGCAACCTGGAAAGGCAAATCAGCGCTACAAAAAAGTCTCGCTTCCCATCGGTCAAAAGGGCCATGCTGAAAAAAGTGTCAAAACCAGAAATGCAGGACAGGCCATGGAGAAATGGGAGCCTTGCTACACTGATGGGCGGGATGTAAATTGCCAACAGCCACTCTGGAGAAGTGTACGGTGTGTCCTGAAACATCTAAAAAACACAGCTTAGAGAGCATAGGGCACTTCCACGCATGGGGGTATAAAGTGGGAAAATTAAAAATCAGCAAGACACAAGCACCCCAAAGTTTAGGGCTGCTCTGTTGACAAGGACCTCCACTTCATTCCACCTTAAATATCCCAGGAAAGCAAAAAATGGATAAAAAATTTGAGGTCCTTATGTACAATGGCATACCACTCAGCCATGAAATCAATGTCATAAGGCTAGTAGCAGCATGATGAGTGGATTTAGGTACGGCGATTCTAAGTGAAATAAGTCACACAGAAAAGGACACTTCTCATAAGGTGTCACTTATAGAGGGAATGTAAAAACCGTTACACTTGAACTAAGTTACAAAACAGAACAGAGTCACACATGCAGAAAACACACTATGGCTGCTTAACGGGAAAGCGAGGTGGGGTGATACATAAAGCAAGAGTTTCAAATTAGCTCAGATACCGTTCCATAAACCCAATATGTAATAGACAAGACCTACTCCTTGCTCAGAGAACTGGACTCAACACGCCCGATTCACCGCACAAGAATATATCTGACTAGTAATAATCTTAAAACCTATGTATTGATATCTCTCTGTTAGTGTGTCAAGTGGGTGTAAAGCGGCATAAACACAGCCGTGAAAAGCAGCTAAACCCCATTATAAAAATAAATTTCTTTTAAAAACCCATGAAACAATGACAGTGAAAGACAGAGAAATTCTTACACAATTCGTTCAGGGGCTGTGATGCAACCTGGATTGACCATATCTAGACCCACAGCTGGATGAGACATAAGGGTGGACACTCTTGGGGCTGAGAGGTTTGGTGAGGTTGGGTGAGCAAACGCAGACCCTTTAAAGTAATACTGCGTGCTACCCATCGCATGGGTCCCAAATCTCCAGGTTCAAGGGCATCTTCCTACATCGAAAACATGCATGAGAAACCAAGAAGATGGTACACCGTGTGTTGGGGAAAGGTTTCTAAAATGCACCTCATTTCTCATCTCCTTGTGCTCGGGTTCGCCATTCCAGCCACTTTAGTAGCAATCTCCCTACTTGGAGCATCAGCATCTTTAACCTCCTGTTCCGTACAGGTTGCAATTTGTCCTGAGGATGAACGGGAAGATGGGGAACCAATGAGAGACTAGCTCTTGGTGTTGGGACAGGCACAGGTCACTCTATTTTCCCATCAGGAAGAAGAATTAACCACAGGCTCAGCCTGCCCCCCGGAACCAGAACAGGGCCTGAAGCCATCCTGCGCTTTTGCGGCCAGCTCCCAAAGAAGCGAGTTGTAAAATGGAGCTTCAGGGCACTGCAATTCACAATCCTACAGAGTTATAAATGATAACTCTCGTCCACAAATATATTGAGGGAAGGCAAAGACGAGGAATTGAAATCAAGGCAGAATTGCAGGAAACAGATTTCAGGAGGTAGATTCGAATCGCCTTTAAAGCACATGAAAAGCGCCAAAACGTTGACAATGATGCCCTTGGCCAAAAAGGGCGTATGCGTTTTTTCCTGAATATATTCAGGAAAAAACGCATACGCCCTTTTTGGCCAACCAAGCAACCTGGAAAGGCAAATCAGCGCTACAAAGAAGTCTCGCTTCCCATCGGTCAAAAGGGCCATGCTGTAAAAAGTGTCAAAACCAGAAATGCAGGACAGGCCATGAAGAAATGGGAGCCTTGCTACACTGATGGGCGGGATGTAAATTGCCAACAGCCACTCTGGAGAAGTGTACGGTGTGTCCTGAAACATCTAAAAAACACAGCTTAGAGAGCATAGGGCACATCCACGCATGGGGGTATAAAGTGGGAAAATTAAAAATCAGCAAGACACAAGCACCCCAAAGTTTAGGGATGCTCTGTTGACAAGGACCTCCACTTCATTCCACCTTAAATATCCCAGGAAAGCGAAAAATGGATAAAAAATTTGAGGTCCTTATGTACAATGGCATACCACTCAGCCATGAAATCAATGTCATAAGGCTAGTAGCAGCATGATGAGTGGATTTAGGTACGACGATTCTAAGTGAAATAAGTCACACAGAAAAGGACACTTCTCATAAGGTGTCACTTATAGAGGGAATGTAAAAACCGTTACACTTGAACTGAGTTACAAAACAGAACAGAGTCACTCATGCAGAAAACACACTATGGCTGCTTAACGGGAAAGCGAGGTGGGGTGATACATAAAGCAAGAGTTTCAAATTAGCTCAGATACCGTTCCATAAACCCAATATGTAATAGACAAGACCTACTCCTTGCTCAGAGAACTGGACTCAACACGCCCGATCACAACACAAGAATATATCTGACTAGTAATAATCTTAAAACCTATGTATTGATATCTCTCTGTTAGTGTGTCAAGTGGGTGTAAAGCGGCATAAACACAGCCGTGAAAAGCAGCTAAACCCCATTATAAAAATAAATTACTTTTAAAAACCCATGAAACAAAGACAGTGAAAGAGAGAGAAATTCTTACACAATTCGTTCAGGGGCTGTGATGCAACCTGGATTGACCATATCTAGACCCACAGCTGGATGAGACATAAGGGTGGACACTCTTGGGGCTGAGAGGTTTCGTGAAGTATGGTGAGCAAACGCAGACCCTTTAAAGTAATACTGCGTGCTACCCGTCCCATGGGTCCCAAATCTCCAGGTTCAAGGGCATCTTCCTACATCGAAAACAGGCATGAGAAACACAGAAGATGGTACACCATGTGATGGGGAAAGGTTTCTAAAACGCACCTCATTTCTCATCTCCTTGTGCTCGGGTTCGCCATTCCAGCCACTTTACTAGCAATCTCCCTACGTGGAGCATCAGCACCTTTAACCTCCTGTTCCGTACAGGTTGCAATTTGTCCTGAGGATGAATGGGAAGATGGGGAACCAATGAGAGACTAGCTCTTGGTGTTGGGACAGGCACAGGTCACTCTATTTTCCCATCAGGAAGAAGAATTAACCACAGGCTCACCCTGCAAACCGGAACCAGAACAGGGCCTGAAGCCATCCTGCGCTTTTGCGGCCAGCTCCCAAAAAAGCGAGTTGTAAAATGGAGCTTCAGGGCACAGCAATTCACAAACCTGCAGAGTTATAAATGATAACTCTCGTCCACAAATATATTGAGGGAAGGCAAAGAAGAGGATTTGAAATCAAGGCAGAATTGCAGGAAACAGATTTCAGGAGGTAGATTCGAATCGCCTTTAAAGCACATGAAAAGCGGCAAAACGTTGACAATGATGCCCTTGGCCAAAAAGGGCGTATGCGTTTTTTCCTGAATATATTCAGGAAAAAACGCATACGCCCTTTTTGGCCAACCAAGCAACCTGGAAAGGCAAATCAGCGCTACAAAGAAGTCTCGCTTCCCATCGGTCAAAAGGGCCATGCTGAAAAAAGTTTCAAAACCAGAAATGCAGGACAGGCCATGGAGAAATGGGAGCCTTGCTACACTGATGGGCGGGATGTAAATTGCCAACAGCCAGTGTGGAGAAGGGTACGGTGTGTCCTGAACCATCTAAAAAACACAGCCTAGAGAGGATAGGGCACTTCCACGCATGGGGGTATAAAGTGGGAAAATTGAAAATCAGCAAGACACAAGCACCCCAACGTTTAGGGCTGCTCTGTTGACAAGGACTTCCACTTCATTCCACCTTAAATATCCCAGGAAAGAGAAAAATGGATAAAAAAGTTGTGGTCCTTATATACGATGGAATATCACTCAGCCATGAAATCAATGTCATAAGGCTAGTAGGAGCATGATGAGTGGATTTAGGTACGACGATTCTAAGTGAAATAAGTCACACAGAAAAGGACACTTCTCATAAGGTGTCACTTATAGAGGGAATGTAAAAACTGTTACACTTGAACTGAATTACAAAACAGAACAGAGTCACACATGCAGAAAACACACTATGGCTGCTTAACGGGAAAGGGCAGGTGGTGAGATATATAAAACAAGAGTTTCAAATTAGATCAGATACCGTTCCATAAACCCAATATGTAACAGACAAGACCTACTCCTTGCTCAGAGAACTGATCTCAACCCGCCCGATTCACCGCACAAGAATATATCTGACGAGTAATAATCTTAAAACCTATGTATTGATATCTCTCTGTTAGTGTGTCAAGTGGGTGTAAAGCGGCATAAACACAGCCGTGAAAAGCAGCTAAACCCCATTATAAAAATAAATTACTTTTAAAAACCCATGAAACAAAGTCAGGGAAAGAGAGAGAAATTCTTACACAATTCGTTCAGGGGCTTTGATGCAACCTGGATTGAACATATCTAGACCCACAGCTGGATGAGACATAAGGGTGGACACTCTTGGGGCTGAGAGGTTTGGTGAGGTTGGGTGAGCAAACACAGACCCTTTAAAGTAATACTGCGTGCTACCCATCGCATGGGTCCCAAATCTCCAGGTTCAAGGGCATCTTCCTACATCGAAAACAGGCATGAGAAACCCAGAAGATGGTACACCGTGTGATGGGGAAAGGTTTATAAAACGCACCTCATTTCTCATCTCCTTGTGCTCGGGTTTGCCATTCCAGCCACTTTACTAGCAATCTCCCTACTTGGAGCATCAGCACCTTTAACCTCCTGTTCCTTACAGGTTGCAATTTGTCCTGAGGATGAACGGGAAAACGGGGAACCAATGAGAGACTAGCTCTTGGTGTTGGGACAGGCACAGGTCACTCTATTTTCCCATCAGGAAGAAGAATTAACCACAGGCTCAGCCTGCCCCCCGGAACCAGAACAGGGCCTGAAGCCATCCTGCGCTTTTGCGGCCACCTCCCAAAAAAGCGAGTTGTAAAATGGAGCTTCAGGGCACTGCAATTCACAAACCTGCGGAGTTATAAATGATAACTCTCATCCACAAATATATTGAGTGAAGGCAAAGAAGAGGATTTGAAGTAAAGGCAGAATTGCAGGAAACAGATTTTAGGAGGTAGATTCGAATCGCCTTTAAAGCACATGAAAAGCGGCAAAACGTTGACAATGATGCCCTTGGCCAAAAAGGGCGTATGCGTTTTTTCCTGAATATATTCAGGAAAAAACGCATACGCCCTTTTTGGCCAACCAAGCAACCTGGAAAGGCAAATCAGCGCTACAAAGAAGTCTCGCTTCCCATCGGTCAAAAGGGCCATGCTGAAAAAAGTTTCAAAACCAGAAATGCAGGACAGGCCATAGAGAAATGGGAGCCTTGCTACACTGATGGGCGGGATGTAAATTGCCAACAGCCACTATGGAGAAGGGTACGGTGTGTCCTGAAACAGCTAAAAACACAGCTTAGAGAGCATAGGGCACTTCCACGCATGGGGGTATAAAGTGGGAAAATTAAAAATCAGCAAGACACAAGCACCCCATAGTTTAGGGCTGCTCTTTTGACAGGGACCTCCACTTCATTCCACCTTAAATATCCCAGGAAAGCGAAAAATGGATAAAAAAGTTGTAGTCCTTATTTACAATGGAATATCACTCAGCCATGAAATCAATATCATAAGGCTAGTAGCAGCATGATGAGTGGATTTAGGTACAACGATTCTAAGTGAAATAAGTCACACAGAAAAGGACACTTCTCATAAGGTGTCACTTATAGAGGGAATGTAAAAACCGTTACACTTGAACTGAATTACAAAACAGAACAGAGTCACACATGCAGAAAACACACTATGGCTGCTTAACTGGAAAGGTGAGGTGGGGTGATACATAAAACAAGAGTTTCAAATTAGCTCAGATACCGTTCCATAAACCCAATATGTTATAGACAAAACCTACTCCTTGCTCAGAGAACTGGACTCAACACGCCTGATTCACCGCACAAGAATATATCTGACTAGTAATAATCTTAAAACCTATGAATTGATATCTCTCTGTTAGTGTGTCAAGTGGGTGTAAAGCGGCATAAACACAGCCGTGAAAAGCAGCTAAAGCCCATTATAAAAATAAATTACTTTTAAAAACCCATGAAACAAAGACAGTGAAAGAGAGAGAAATTCTTACACAATTCGTTCAGGGGCTGTGATGCAACCTGGATTGACCATATCTAGACCCACAGCTGGATGAGACATAAGGGTGGACTCTCTTGGGGCTGAGAGGTTTGGTGAAGGTGGGTGAGGAAACGCAGACCCTTTAAAGTAATACTGCCTGCTACCCATCGCATGGGTCCCAAATCTCCAGGTTCAAGGGCATCTTCCTACATCGAAAACAGGCATGAGAAACCCAGAAGATGGTACACCGTGTGATGGGGAAAGGTTTCTAAAACGCACCTCATTTCTCATCTCCTTGTGCTCGGGTTTGCCATTCCAGCCACTTTACTAGCAATCTCCCTACTTGGAGCATCAGCACCTTTAACCTCCTGTTCCTTACAGGTTGCAATTTGTCCTGAGGATGAACGGGAAAACGGGGAACCAATATGAGACTAGCTCTTGGTGTTGGGACAGGCACAGGTCACTCTATTTTCCCATCAGGAAGAAGAATTAACCACAGGCTCAGCCTGCCCCCCGGAACCAGAACAGGGCCTGAAGCCATCCTGCGCTTTTGCGGCCACCTCCCAAAAAAGCGAGTTGTAAAATGGAGCTTCAGGGCACTGCAATTCACAAACCTGCGGAGTTATAAATGATAACTCTCGTCCACAAATATATTGAGTGAAGGCAAAGAAGAGGATTTGAAGTAAAGGCAGAATTGCAGGAAACAGATTTTAGGAGGTAGATTCGAATCGCCTTTAAAGCACATGAAAAGCGGCAAAACGTTGACAATGATGCCCTTGGCCAAAAAGGGCGTATGCGTTTTTTCCTGAATATATTCAGGAAAAAACGCATACGCCCTTTTTGGCCAACCAAGCAACCTGGAAAGACAAATCAGCGCTACAAAGAAGTCTCGCTTCCCATCGGTCAAAAGGGCCATGCTGAAAAAAGTTTCAAAACCAGAAATGCAGGACAGGCCATAGAGAAATGGGAGCCTTGCTACACTGATGGGCGGGATGTAAATTGCCAACAGCCACTCTGGAGAAGGGTACGGTGTGTCCTGAAACAGCTAAAAACACAGCTTAGAGAGCCTAGGGCACTTCCACGCATGGGGGTATAAAGTGGGAAAATTAAAAATCAGCAAGACACAAGCACCCCATAGTTTAGGGCTGCTCTTTTGACAAGGACCTCCACTTCATTCCACCTTAAATATCCCAGGAAAGCGAAAAATGGATAAAAAAGTTGTAGTCCTTATTTACAATGGAATATCACTCAGCCATGAAATCAATATCATAAGGCTAGTAGCAGCATGATGAGTGGATTTAGGTACGACGATTCTAAGTGAAATAAGTAACACAGAAAAGGACACTTCTCATAAGGTGTCACTTATAGAGGGAATGTAAAAACCGTTACACTTGAACTGAATTACAAAACAGAACAGAGTCACACATGCAGAAAACACACTATGGCTGCTTAACTGGAAAGGTGAGGTGGGGTGATACATAAAACAAGAGTTTCAAATTAGCTCAGATACCGTTCCATAAACCCAATATGTTATAGACAAAACCTACTCCTTGCTCAGAGAACTGGACTCAACACGCCTGATTCACCGCACAAGAATATATCTGACTAGTAATAATCTTAAAACCTATGAATTGATATCTCTCTGTTAGTGTGTCAAGTGGGTGTAAAGCGGAATAAACACAGCCGTGAAAAGCAGCTAAAGCCCATTATAAAAATAAATTACTTTTAAAAACCCATGAAACAAAGACAGTGAAAGAGAGAGAAATTCTTACACAATTCGTTCAGGGGCTGTGATGCAACCTGGATTGACCATATCTAGACCCACAGCTGGATGAGACATAAGGGTGGACTCTCTTGGGGCTGAGAGGTTTGGTGAAGGTGGGTGAGGAAACGCAGACCCTTTAAAGTAATACTGCCTGCTACCCATCGCATGGGTCCCAAATCTCCAGGTTCAAGGGCATCTTCCTACATCGAAAACAGGCATGAGAAACCCAGAAGATGGTACACCGTGTGATGGGGAAAGGTTTCTAAAACGCACCTCATTTCTCATCTCCTTGTGCTTGGGTTCGCCATTCCAGCCACTTTAGTAGCAATCTCCCTACTTGGAGCATCAGTATCTTTAACCTCCTGTTCCGTACAGGTTGCAATTTGTCCTGAGGATGAACGGGAAGACGGGGAACCAATGAGAGACTAGCTCTTGGTGTTGGGACAGGCACAGGTCACTCTATTTTCCCATCAGGAAGAAGAATTAACCACAGGCTCAGCCTGCCCCCCGGAACCAGAACAGGGCCTGAAGCCATCCTGCGCTTTTGCGGCCACCTCCCAAAGAAGCGAGTTGTAAAATGGAGCTTCAGGGCACTGCAATTCACAATCCTACAGAGTTATAAATGATAACTCTCGTCCACAAATATATTGAGGGAAGGCAAAGACGAGGAATTGAAATCAAGGCAGGATTGCAGGAAACAGATTTCAGGAGGTAGATTCGAATCGCCTTTAAAGCACATGAAAAGCGCCAAAACGTTGACAATGATGCCCTTGGCCAAAAAGGGCGTATGCGTTTTTTCCTGAATATATTCAGGAAAAAACGCATACGCCCTTTTTGGCCAACCAAGCAACCTGGAAAGGCCAATCAGCGCTACAAAAAAGTCTCGCTTCCCATCGGTCAAAAGGGCCATGCTGAAAAAAGTGTCAAAACCAGAAATGCAGGACAGGCCATGGAGAAATGGGAGCCTTGCTACACTGATGGGCGGGATGTAAATTGCCAACAGCCACTCTGGAGAAGTGTACGGTGTGTCCTGAAACATCTAAAAAACACAGCTTAGAGAGCATAGGGCACTTCCACGCATGGGGGTATAAAGTGGGAAAATTAAAAATCAGCAAGACACAAGCACCCCAAAGTTTAGGGCTGCTCTGTTGACAAGGACCTCCACTTCATTCCACCTTAAATATCCCAGGAAAGCAAAAAATGGATAAAAAATTTGAGGTCCTTATGTACAATGGCATACCACTCAGCCATGAAATCAATGTCATAAGGCTAGTAGCAGCATGATGAGTGGATTTAGGTACGGCGATTCTAAGTGAAATAAGTCACACAGAAAAGGACACTTCTCATAAGGTGTCACTTATAGAGGGAATGTAAAAACCGTTACACTTGAACTAAGTTACAAAACAGAACAGAGTCACACATGCAGAAAACACACTATGGCTGCTTAACGGGAAAGCGAGGTGGGGTGATACATAAAGCAAGAGTTTCAAATTAGCTCAGATACCGTTCCATAAACCCAATATGTAATAGACAAGACCTACTCCTTGCTCAGAGAACTGGACTCAACACGCCCGATTCACCGCACAAGAATATATCTGACTAGTAATAATCTTAAAACCTATGTATTGATATCTCTCTGTTAGTGTGTCAAGTGGGTGTAAAGCGGCATAAACACAGCCGTGAAAAGCAGCTAAACCCCATTATAAAAATAAATTTCTTTTAAAAACCCATGAAACAATGACAGTGAAAGACAGAGAAATTCTTACACAATTCGTTCAGGGGCTGTGATGCAACCTGGATTGACCATATCTAGACCCACAGCTGGATGAGACATAAGGGTGGACACTCTTGGGGCTGAGAGGTTTGGTGAGGTTGGGTGAGCAAACGCAGACCCTTTAAAGTAATACTGCGTGCTACCCATCGCATGGGTCCCAAATCTCCAGGTTCAAGGGCATCTTCCTACATCGAAAACATGCATGAGAAACCAAGAAGATGGTACACCGTGTGTTGGGGAAAGGTTTCTAAAATGCACCTCATTTCTCATCTCCTTGTGCTCGGGTTCGCCATTCCAGCCACTTTAGTAGCAATCTCCCTACTTGGAGCATCAGCATCTTTAACCTCCTGTTCCGTACAGGTTGCAATTTGTCCTGAGGATGAACGGGAAGATGGGGAACCAATGAGAGACTAGCTCTTGGTGTTGGGACAGGCACAGGTCACTCTATTTTCCCATCAGGAAGAAGAATTAACCACAGGCTCAGCCTGCCCCCCGGAACCAGAACAGGGCCTGAAGCCATCCTGCGCTTTTGCGGCCACCTCCCAAAGAAGCGAGTTGTAAAATGGAGCTTCAGGGCACTGCAATTCACAATCCTACAGAGTTATAAATGATAACTCTCGTCCACAAATATATTGAGGGAAGGCAAAGACGAGGAATTGAAATCAAGGCAGAATTGCAGGAAACAGATTTCAGGAGGTAGATTCGAATCGCCTTTAAAGCACATGAAAAGCGCCAAAACGTTGACAATGATGCCCTTGGCCAAAAAGGGCGTATGCGTTTTTTCCTGAATATATTCAGGAAAAAACGCATACGCCCTTTTTGGCCAACCAAGCAACCTGGAAAGGCAAATCAGCGCTACAAAGAAGTCTCGCTTCCCATCGGTCAAAAGGGCCATGCTGTAAAAAGTGTCAAAACCAGAAATGCAGGACAGGCCATGAAGAAATGGGAGCCTTGCTACACTGATGGGCGGGATGTAAATTGCCAACAGCCACTCTGGAGAAGTGTACGGTGTGTCCTGAAACATCTAAAAAACACAGCTTAGAGAGCATAGGGCACATCCACGCATGGGGGTATAAAGTGGGAAAATTAAAAATCAGCAAGACACAAGCACCCCAAAGTTTAGGGATGCTCTGTTGACAAGGACCTCCACTTCATTCCACCTTAAATATCCCAGGAAAGCGAAAAATGGATAAAAAATTTGAGGTCCTTATGTACAATGGCATACCACTCAGCCATGAAATCAATGTCATAAGGCTAGTAGCAGCATGATGAGTGGATTTAGGTACGACGATTCTAAGTGAAATAAGTCACACAGAAAAGGACACTTCTCATAAGGTGTCACTTATAGAGGGAATGTAAAAACCGTTACACTTGAACTGAGTTACAAAACAGAACAGAGTCACTCATGCAGAAAACACACTATGGCTGCTTAACGGGAAAGCGAGGTGGGGTGATACATAAAGCAAGAGTTTCAAATTAGCTCAGATACCGTTCCATAAACCCAATATGTAATAGACAAGACCTACTCCTTGCTCAGAGAACTGGACTCAACACGCCCGATCACAACACAAGAATATATCTGACTAGTAATAATCTTAAAACCTATGTATTGATATCTCTCTGTTAGTGTGTCAAGTGGGTGTAAAGCGGCATAAACACAGCCGTGAAAAGCAGCTAAACCCCATTATAAAAATAAATTACTTTTAAAAACCCATGAAACAAAGACAGTGAAAGAGAGAGAAATTCTTACACAATTCGTTCAGGGGCTGTGATGCAACCTGGATTGACCATATCTAGACCCACAGCTGGATGAGACATAAGGGTGGACACTCTTGGGGCTGAGAGGTTTCGTGAAGTATGGTGAGCAAACGCAGACCCTTTAAAGTAATACTGCGTGCTACCCGTCCCATGGGTCCCAAATCTCCAGGTTCAAGGGCATCTTCCTACATCGAAAACCGGCATGAGAAACCCAGAAGATGGTACACCGTGTGATGGGGAAAGGTTTCTAAAACGCACCTCATTTCTCATCTCCTTGTGCTCGGGTTCGCCATTCCACCCACTTTACTAGCAATCTCCCTACGTGGAGCATCAGCACCTTTAACCTCCTGTTCCGTACAGGTTGCAATTTGTCCTGAGGATGAATGGGAAGACGGGGAAACAATGAGAGACTAGCTCCTGATGTTGGGACAGGCACAGGTCACTCTATTTTCCCATCAGGAAGAAGAATTAACCACAGGCTCACCCTGCCAACCGGAACCAGAACAGGGCCTGAAGCCATCCTGCGCTTTTGCGGCCAGCTCCCAAAAAAGCGAGTTCTAAAATGGAGCTTCAGGGCACAGCAATTCACAAACCTGCAGAGTTATAAATGATAACTCTCGTCCACAAATATATTGAGGGAAGGCAAAGAAGAGGATTTGAAATCAAGGCAGAATTGCAGGAAACAGATTTCAGGAGGTAGATTCGAATCGCCTTTAAAGCACATGAAAAGCGGCAAAACGTTGACAATGATGCCCTTGGCCAAAAAGGGCGTATGCGTTTTTTCCTGAATATATTCAGGAAAAAACGCATACGCCCTTTTTGGTCAACCAAGCAACCTGGAAAGGCAAATCAGCGCTACAAAGAAGTCTCGCTTCCCTTCGGTCAAAAGGGCCATGCTGAAAAAAGTTTCAAAACCAGAAATGCAGGACAGGCCATGGAGAAATGGGAGCCTTGCTACACTGATGGGCGGGATGTAAATTGCCAACAGCCAGTCTGGAGAAGGGTACGGTGTGTCCTGAAACAGCTAAAAAACACAGCTTAGAGAGCATAGGGCACTTCCACGCATGGGGGTATAAAGTGGGAAAATTAAAAATCAGCAAGACACAAGCACCCCAAAGTTTAGGGCTGCTCTGTTGACAAGGACCTCCACTACATTCCACCTTAAATATCCCAGGAAAGCGAAAAATGGATAAAAAAGTTGTAGACCTTATGTACAATGGAATATCACTCAGCCATGAAATCAATATCATAAGGCTAGTAGCAGCATGATGAGTGGATTTAGGTACGACGATTCTAAGTGAAATAAGTCACACAGAAAAGGACACTTCTCATAAGGTGTCACTTATAGAGGGAATGTAAAAACCGTTACACTTGAACTGAATTACAAAACAGAACAGAGTGACACATGCAGAAAACACACTATGGCTGCTTAACGGGAAAGGGGAGGTGGGGAGATACATAAAACAAGAGTTTCAAATTAGCTCAGATACCATTCCATAAACCCAAAATGTAATAGACAAGACCTACTCCTTGCTCAGAGAACTGGACTCAACACGCCTGATTCACCGCACAAGAATATATCTGACTAGTAATAATCTTAAAAACTATGTATTGATATCTCTCTGTTAGTGTGTCAAGTGGGTGTAAAGCGGCATAAACACAGCCGTGAAAAGCAGCTAAACCCCATTATAAAAATAAATTACTTTTAAAAACACATGAAACAAAGACAGTGAAAGAGAGAGAAATTCTTACACAATTCGTTCAGGGGCTGTGATGCAACCTGGATTGACCATATCTAGACCCACAGCTGGATGAGACATAAGGGTGGACACTCTTGGGGCTGAGAGGTTTGGTGAAGTTGGGTGAGCAAACCCAGACCCTTTAAAGTAATACTGCGTGCTACCCGTCCCATGGGTCCCAAATCTCCAGGTTCAAGGGCATCTTCCTACATCGAAAACAGGCATGAGAAACCCAGAAGATGGTACACCATGTGATGGGGAAAGGTTTCTAAAACGCACCTCATTTCTCATCTCCTTGTGCTCGGGTTCGCCATTCCAGCCACTTTACTAGCAATCTCCCTACGTTCAGCAACAGCACCTTTAACCTCCTGTTCCGTACAGGTTGCAATTTGTCCTGAGGATGAACGGGAAGACGGGGAACCAATGAGAGACTAGCTCTTGGTGTTGGGACAGGCACAGGTCACTCTATTTTCCCATCAGGAAGAAGAATTAACCACAGGCTCAGCCTGCCCCCCGGAACCAGAACAGGGCCTGAAGCCATCCTGCGCTTTTGCGGCCAGCTCCCAAAAAAGCGAGTTGTAAAATGGAGCTTCAGGGCACTGCAATTCAAAAACCTGCAGAGTTATAAATGATAACTCTCGTCCACAAATATATTGAGGGAAGGCAAAGAAGAGGATTTGAAGTCAAGGCAGAATTGCAGGAAACAGATTTCAGGAGGTAGATTCGAATCGCCTTTAAAGCACATGAAAAGCGGCAAAACGTTGACAATGATGCCCTTGGCCAAAAAGGGCGTATGCGTTTTTTCCTGAATATATTCAGGAAAAAACGCATACGCCCTTTTTGGCCAACCAAGCAACCTGGAAAGGCAAATCAGCGCTACAAAGAAGTCGCGCTTCCTATCGGTCAAAAGGGCCATGCTGAAAAAAGTATCAAAACCAGAAATGCAGGACAGGCCATGGAGAAATGGGAGCCTTGCTACACTGATGGGCGGGATGTAAATTGCCAACAGCCACTCTGGAGAAGGGCACGGTGTGTCCTGAAACAGCTAAAAAACACAGCTTAGAGAGCATAGGGCACTTCCACGCATGGGGGTATAAAGTGGGAAAATTAAAAATCAGCAAGACACAAGCACCCCATAGTTTAGGGCTGCTCTTTTGACAAGGACCTCCACTTCAATCCACCTTAAATATCCCAGGAAAGCGAAAAATGGATAAAAAAGTTGTAGTCCTTATGTACAATGGAATATCACTCAGCCATGAAATCAATATCATAAGGCTAGTAGCAGCATGATGAGTGGATTTAGGTACGACGATTCTAAGTGAAATAAGTCACACAGAAAAGGACACTTCTCATAAGGTGTCACTTATAGAGGGAATGTAAAAACCGTTACACTTGAACTGAATTACAAAACAGAACAGAGTCACACATGCAGAAAACACACTACGGCTGCTTAACTGGAAAGATGAGGTGGGGTGATACATAAAACAAGAGTTTCAAATTAGCTCAGATACCGTTCCATAAACCCAATATGTAATAGACAAAACCTACTCCTTGCTCAGAGAACTGGACTCAACACGCCTGATTCACCGCACAAGAATATATCTGACTAGTAATAATCTTAAAACCTATGAATTGATATCTCTCTGTTAGTGTGTCAAGTGGGTGTAAAGCGGCATAAACACAGCCGTGAAAAGCAGCTAAACCCCATTATAAAAATAAATTACTTTTAAAAACCCATGAAACAAAGACAGGGAAAGAGAGAGAAATTCTTACACAATTCGTTCAGGGGCTGTGATGCAACCTGGATTGACCATATCTACACCCACAGCTGGATGAGACATAAGGGTGGACACTCTTGGGGCTGAGAGGTTTGGTGAAGTTGGGTGAGCAAACGCAGACCCTTTAAAGTAATACTGCGTGCTACCCATTGCATGGGTCCCAAATCTCCAGGTTCAAGGGCATCTTCCTACATCGAAAACATGCATGAGAAACCCAGAAGATGGTACACCGTGTGATGGGGAAAGGTTTCTAAAACGCACCTCATTTCTCATCTCCTTGTGCTCGGGTTCGCCATTCCAGCCACTTTACTAGCAATCTCCCTACGTGGAGCATCAGCACCTTTAACCTCCTGTTCCGTACAGGTTGCAGTTTGTCCTGAGGATGAATGGGAAGACGGGGAACCAATGAGAGACTAGCTCTTGGTGTTGGGACAGGCACAGGTCACTCTATTTTCCCATCAGGAAGAAGAATTAACCACAGGCTCACCCTGCCCACCGGAACCAGAACAGGGCCTGAAGCCATCCTGCGCTTTTGCGGCCAGCTCACAAAAAAAGCGAGTTGTAAAATGGAGCTTCAGGGCACAGCAATTCACAAACCTGCAGAGTTATAAATGATAACTCTCGTCCACAAATATATTGAGGGAAGGCAAAGAAGAGGATTTGAAATCAAGGCAGAATTGCAGGAAACAGATTTCAGGAGGTACATTCGAATCGCCTTTAAAGCACATTAAAAGCGGCAAAACGTTGACAATGATGCCCTTGGCCAAAAAGGGCGTATGCGTTTTTTCCTGAATATATTCAGGAAAAAACGCATACGCCCTTTTTGGCAAACCAAGCAACCTGGAAAGGCAAATCAGCGCTACAAAGAAGTCTCGCTTCCCATTGGTCAAAAGGGCCATTCTGAAAAAAGTGTCAAAACCAGAAATGCAGGACAGGCCATGGAGAAATGGGAGCCTTGCTACACTGATGGGCGGGATGTAAATTGCCAACAGCCACTCTGGAGAAGGGTACGTTGTGTCCTGAACCATCTAAAAAACACAGCCTAGAGAGGATAGGGCACTTCCACGCATGGGGGTATAAAGTGGGAAAATTGAAAATCAGCAAGACACAAGCACCCCAACGTTTAGGGCTGCTCTGTTGACAAGGACTTCCACTTCATTCCACCTTAAATATCCCAGGAAAGAGAAAAATGGATAAAAAAGTTGGGGTCCTTATATACGATGGAATATCACTCAGCTATGAAATCAATGTCATAAGGCTAGTAGGAGCATGATGAGTGGATTTAGGTACGACGATTCTAAGTGAAATAAGTCACACAGAAAAGGACACTTCTCATAAGGTGTCACTTATAGAGGGAATGTAAAAACTGTTACACTTGAACTAAATTACAAAACAGAACAGAGTCACACATGCAGAAAACACACTATGGCTGCTTAACTGGAAAGGTGAGGTGGGGTGATACATAAATCAAGAGTTTCAAATTAGCTCAGATACCGTTCCATAAACCCAATATGTAATAGACAAAACCTACTCCTTGCTCAGAGAACTGGACTCATCACGCCTGATTCACCGCACAAGAATATATCTGACTAGTAATAATCTTAAAACCTATGAATTGATATCTCTCTGTTAGTGTGTCAAGTGGGTGTAAAGCGGCATAAACACAGCCGTGAAAAGCAGCTAAACCACATTATAAAAATAAATTACTTTTAAAAACCCATGAAACAAAGACAGTGAAAGAGAGAGAAATTCTTACACAATTCGTTCAGGGGCTGTGATGCAACCTGGATTGACCATATCTAGACCCACAGCTGGATGAGACATAACGGTGGACACTCTTGGGGCTGAGAGGTTTGGTGAAGTTGGGTGAGCAAACGCAGACCCTTTAAAGTAATACTGCGTGCGACCCATCGCATGGGTCCCAAATCTCCAGGTTCAAGGGCATCTTCCTACATCGAAAACAGGCATGAGAAACCCAGAAGATGGTACACCGTGTGATGGGGAAAGGTTTCTAAAACGCACCTCATTTCTCATCTCCTTGTGCTCGGGTTTGCCATTCCAGCCACTTTACTAGCAATCTCCCTACTTGGAGCATCAGCACCTTTAACCTCCTGTTCCTTACAGGTTGCAATTTGTCCTGAGGATGAACGGGAAAACGGGGAACCAATGAGAGACTAGCTCTTGGTGTTGGGACAGGCACAGGTCACTCTATTTTCCCATCAGGAAGAAGAATTAACCACAGGCTCACCCTGCCCACCGGAACCAGAACAGGGCCTGAAGCCATCCTGCTCTTTTGCGGCCAGCTCCCAAAAAAGCGAGTTGTAAAATGGAGCTTCAGGGCACAGCAATTCACAAACCTGCAGAGTTATAAATGATAACTCTTGTCCACAAATATATTGAGGGAAGGCAAAGAAGAGGATTTGAAATCAAGGCAGAATTGCAGGAAACAGATTTCAGGAGGTACATTCGAATCGCCTTTAAAGCACATTAAAAGCGGCAAAACGTTGACAATGATGCCCTTGGCCAAAAAGGGCGTATGCGTTTTTTCCTGAATATATTCAGGAAAAAACGCATACGCCCTTTTTGGCCAACCAAGCAACCTGGAAAGGCAAATCAGCGCTACAAAGAAGTCTCGCTTCCCATTGGTCAAAAGGGCCATTCTGAAAAAAGTGTCAAAACCAGAAATGCAGGACAGGCCATGGAGAAATGGGAGCCTTGCTACACTGATAGGCGGGATGTAAATTGCCAACAGCCACTCTGGAGAAGGGTACGGTGTGTCCTGAACCATCTAAAAAACACAGCCTAGAGAGGATAGGGCACTTCCACGCATGGGGGTATAAAGTGGGAAAATTGAAAATCAGCAAGACACAAGCACCCCAACGTTTAGGGCTGCTCTGTTGACAAGGACTTCCACTTCATTCCACCTTAAATATCCCAGGAAAGAGAAAAATGGATAAAAAAGTTGGGGTCCTTATATACGATGGAATATCACTCAGCCATGAAATCAATGTCATAAGGCTAGTAGGAGCATGATGAGTGGATTTAGGTATGACGATTTTAAGTGAAATAAGTCACACAGAAAAGGACACTTCTCATAAGGTGTCACTTATAGAGGGAATGTAAAAACTGTTACACTTGAACTAAATTACAAAACAGAACAGAGTCACACATGCAGAAAACACACTATGGCTGCTTAACTGGAAAGGTGAGGTGGGGTGATACATAAAACAAGAGTTTCAAATTAGCTCAGATACCGTTCCATAAACCCAATATGTAATAGACAAAACCTACTCCTTGCTCAGAGAACTGGACTCAACACGCCTGATTCACCGCACAAGAATATATCTGACTAGTAATAATCTTAAAACCTATGAATTGATATCTCTCTGTTAGTGTGTCAAGTGGGTGTAAAGCGGCATAAACACAGCCGTGAAAAGCAGCTAAACCCCATTATAAAAATAAATTACTTTTAAAAACCCATGAAACAAAGACAGTGAAAGAGAGAGAAATTCTTACACAATTCGTTCAGGGGCTGTGATGCAACCTGGATTGACCATATCTAGACCCACAGCTGGATGAGACATAAGGGTGGACACTCTTGGGGCTGAGAGGTTTGGTGAAGTTGGGTGAGCAAACCCAGACCCTTTAAAGTAATACTGCGTGCTACCCGTCCCATGGGTCCCAAATCTCCAGGTTCAAGGGCATCTTCCTACATCGAAAACCGGCATGAGAAACCCAGAAGATGGTACACCGTGTGATGGGGAAAGGTTTCTAAAACGCACCTCATTTCTCATCTCCTTGTGCTCGGGTTTGCCATTCCAGCCACTTTACTAGCAATCTCCCTACTTGGAGCATCAGCACCTTTAACCTCCTGTTCCTTACAGGTTGCAATTTGTCCTGAGGATGAACGGGAAAACGGGGAACCAATGAGAGACTAGCTCTTGGTGTTGGGACAGGCACAGGTCACTCTATTTTCCCATCAGGAAGAAGAATTAACCACAGGCTAAGCCTGCCCCCCGGAACCAGAACAGGGCCTGAAGCCATCCTGCGCTTTTGCGGCCACCTCCCAAAAAAGCGAGTTGTAAAATGGAGCTTCAGGGCACTGCAATTCAAAAACCTGCAGAGTTATAAATGATAACTCTCGTCCACAAATATATTGAGGGAAGGCAAAGAAGAGGATTTGCCGTCAAGGCAGAATTGCAGGAAACAGATTTCAGGAGGTAGATTCGAATCGCCTTTAAAGCACATGAAAAGCGGCAAAACGTTGACAATGATGCCCTTGGCCAAAAAGGGCGTATGCGTTTTTTCCTGAATATATTCAGGAAAAAACGCATACGCCCCTTTTGGCCAACCAAGCAACCTGGAAAGGCAAATCAGCGCTACAAAGAAGTCTCGCTTCCCTTCGGTCAAAAGGGCCATGCTGAAAAAAGTATCAAAACCAGAAATGCAGGACAGGCCATGGAGAAATGGGAGCCTTGCTACACTGATGGGTGGGATGTAAATTGCCAACAGCCAGTCGGGAGAAGGGTACGGTGTGTCCTGAAACAGCTAAAAAACACAGCTTAGAGAGCATAGGGCACTTCCACGCATGGGGGTATAAAGTGGGAAAATTAAAAATCAGCAAGACACAAGCACCCCAAAGTTTAGGGCTGCTCTGTTGACAAGGACCTCCACTTCATTCCACCTTAAATATCTCAGGAAAGCGAAAAATGGATAAAAAAGTTGTAGACCTTATGTACAATGGAATATCACTCAGCCATGAAATCAATATCATAAGGCTAGTAGCAGCATGATGAGTGGATTTAGGTATGACGATTCTAAGTGAAATAAGTCACACAGAAAAGGACACTTCTCATAAGGTGTCACTTATAGAGGGAATGTAAAAACCGTTACACTTGAACTGAATTACAAAACAGAACAGGGTCACACATGCAGAAAACACACTATGGCTGCTTAACGGGAAAGGTGAGGTGGGGTGATACATAAAACAAGAGTTTCAAATTAGCTCAGATACCGTTCCATAAACCCAATATGTAATAGACAAGACCTACTCCTTGCTCAGAGAACTGGACTCAACACGCCTGATTCACCGCACAAGAATATATCTGACTAGTAATAATCTTAAAACCTATGTATTGATATCTCTCTGTTAGTGTGTCAAGTGGGTGTAAAGCGGCATAAACACAGCCGTGAAAAGCAGCTAAACTCCATTATAAAAATAAATTACTTTTAAAAACCCATGAAACAAAGACAGTGAAAGAGAGAGAAATTCTTACACAATTCGTTCAGGGGCTGTGATGCAACCTGGATTGACCATATCTAGACCCACAGCTGGATGAGACATAAGGGTGGACACTCTTGGGGCTGAGAGGTTTGGTGAAGTTGGGTGAGCAAACCCAGACCCTTTAAAGTAATACTGCGTGCTACCTGTCCCATGGGTCCCAAATCTCCAGGTTCAAAGGCATCTTCCTACATCGAAAACCGGCATGAGAAACCCAGAAAATGGTACACCGTGTGATGGGGAAAGGTTTCTAAAACGCACCTCATTTCTCATCTCCTTGTGCTCGGGTTCGCCATTCCAGCCACTTTACTAGCAATCTCCCTACGTGGAGCATCAGCACCTTTAACCTCCTGTTCCGTACAGGTTGCAATTTGTCCTGAGGATGAATGGGAAGACGGGGAACCAATGAGAGACTAGCTCCTGGTGTTGGGACAGGCACAGGTCACTCTATTTTCCCATCAGGAAGAAGAATTAACCACAGGCTCACCCTGCCAACCGGAACCAGAACAGGGCTTGAAGCCATCCTGCGCTTTTGCGGCCAGCTCCCAAAAAAGCGAGTTCTAAAATGGAGCTTCAGGGCACAGCAATTCACAAACCTGCAGAGTTATAAATGATAACTCTCGTCCACAAATATATTGAGGGAAGGCAAAGAAGAGGATTTGAAATCAAGGCAGAATTGCAGGAAACAGATTTCAGGAGGTAGATTCGAATCGCCTTTAAAGTACATGAAAAGCGGCAAAACGTTGACAATGATGCCCTTGGCCAAAAAGGGCGTATGCGTTTTTTCCTGAATATATTCAGGAAAAAACGCATACGCCCCTTTTGGCCAACCAAGCAACCTGGAAAGGCAAATCAGCGCTACAAAGAAGTCTCGCTTCCCTTCGGTCAAAAGGGCCATGCTGAAAAAAGTTTCAAAACCAGAAATGCAGGACAGGCCATGGAGAAATGGGAGCCTTGCTACACTGATGGGCGGGATGTAAATTGCCAACAGCCAGTCTGGAGAAGGGTACGGTGTGTCCTGAAACAGCTAAAAAACACAGTTTAGAGAGCATAGGGCACTTCCACGCATGGGGGTATAAAGTGGGAAAATTAAAAATCAGCAAGACACAAGCACCCCAAAGTTTAGGGCTGCTCTGTTGACAAGGACCTCCACTTCATTCCACCTTAAATATCCCAGGAAAGCGAAAAATGGATAAAAAAGTTGTAGACCTTATGTACAATGGAATATCACTCAGCCATGAAATCAATATCATAAGGCTAGTAGCAGCATGATGAGTGGATTTAGGTACGACGATTCTAAGTGAAATAAGTCACACAGAAAAGGACACTTCTCATAAGGTGTCACTTATAGAGGGAATGTAAAAACCGTTACACTTGAACTGAATTACAAAACAGAACAGGGTCACACATGCAGAAAACACACTATGGCTGCTTAACGGGAAAGGTGAGGTGGGGTGATACATAAAACAAGAGTTTCAAATTAGCTCAGATACCGTTCCATAAACCCAATATGTAATAGACAAGACCTACTCCTTGCTCAGAGAACTGGACTCAACACGCCTGATTCACCGCACAAGAATATATCTGAGTAGTAATAATCTTAAAACCTATATATTGATATCTCTCTGTTAGTGTGTCAAGTGGGTGTAAAGCGGCATAAACACAGCCGTGAAAAGCAGCTAAACCACATTATAAAAATAAATTACTTTTAAAAACCCATGAAACAAAGACAGTGAAAGAGAGAGAAATTCTTACACAATTCGTTCAGGGGCTGTGATGCAACCTGGATTGACCATATCTAGACCCACAGCTGGATGAGACATAACGGTGGACACTCTTGGGGCTGAGAGGTTTGGTGAAGTTGGGTGAGCAAACGCAGACCCTTTAAAGTAATACTGCGTGCGACCCATCGCATGGGTCCCAAATCTCCAGGTTCAAGGGCATCTTCCTACATCGAAAACAGGCATGAGAAACCCAGAAGATGGTACACCGTGTGATGGGGAAAGGTTTCTAAAACGCACCTCATTTCTCATCTCCTTGTGCTCGGGTTTGCCATTCCAGCCACTTTACTAGCAATCTCCCTACTTGGAGCATCAGCACCTTTAACCTCCTGTTCCGTACAGGTTGCAATTTGTCCTGAGGATGAACGGGAAAACGGGGAACCAATGAGAGACTAGCTCTTGGTGTTGGGACAGGCACAGGTCACTCTATTTTCCCATCAGGAAGAAGAATTAACCACAGGCTCACCCTGCCCAACGGAACCAGAACAGGGCCTGAAGCCATCCTGCTCTTTTGCGGCCAGCTCCCAAAAAAGCGAGTTGTAAAATGGAGCTTCAGGGCACAGCAATTCACAAACCTGCAGAGTTATAAATGATAACTCTTGTCCACAAATATATTGAGGGAAGGCAAAGAAGAGGATTTGAAATCAAGGCAGAATTGCAGGAAACAGATTTCAGGAGGTACATTCGAATCGCCTTTAAAGCACATTAAAAGCGGCAAAACGTTGACAATGATGCCCTTGGCCAAAAAGGGCGTATGCGTTTTTTCCTGAATATATTCAGGAAAAAACGCATACGCCCTTTTTGGCCAACCAAGCAACCTGGAAAGGCAAATCAGCGCTACAAAGAAGTCTCGCTTCCCATTGGTCAAAAGGGCCATTCTGAAAAAAGTGTCAAAACCAGAAATGCAGGACAGGCCATGGAGAAATGGGAGCCTTGCTACACTGATGGGCGGGATGTAAATTGCCAACAGCCACTCTGGAGAAGGGTACGGTGTGTCCTGAACCATCTAAAAAACACAGCCTAGAGAGGATAGGGCACTTCCACGCATGGGGGTATAAAGTGGGAAAATTGAAAATCAGCAAGACACAAGCACCCCAACGTTTAGGGCTGCTCTGTTGACAAGGACTTCCACTTCATTCCACCTTAAATATCCCAGGAAAGAGAAAAATGGATAAAAAAGTTGGGGTCCTTATATACGATGGAATATCACTCAGCCATGAAATCAATGTCATAAGGCTAGTAGGAGCATGATGAGTGGATTTAGGTACGACGATTCTAAGTGAAATAAGTCACACAGAAAAGGACACTTCTCATAAGGTGTCACTTATAGAGGGAATGTAAAAACTGTTACACTTGAACTAAATTACAAAACAGAACAGAGTCACACATGCAGAAAACACACTATGGCTGCTTAACTGGAAAGGTGAGGTGGGGTGATACATAAAACAAGAGTTTCAAATTAGCTCAGATACCGTTCCATAAACCCAATATGTAATAGACAAAACCTACTCCTTGCTCAGAGAACTGGACTCAACACGCCTGATTCACCGCACAAGAATATATCTGACTAGTAATAATCTTAAAACCTATGAATTGATATCTCTCTGTTAGTGTGTCAAGTGGGTGTAAAGCGGCATAAACACAGCCGTGAAAAGCAGCTAAACCACATTATAAAAATAAATTACTTTGAAAACCCATGAAACAAAGACAGTGAAAGAGAGAGAAATTCTTACACAATTCGTTCAGGGGCTGTGATGCAACCTGGATTGACCATATCTAGACCCACAGCTGGATGAGACATAACGGTGGACACTCTTGGGGCTGAGAGGTTTGGTGAAGTTGGGTGAGCAAACGCAGACCCTTTAAAGTAATACTGCGTGCGACCCATCGCATGGGTCCCAAATCTCCAGGTTCAAGGGCATCTTCCTACATCGAAAACAGGCATGAGAAACCCAGAAGATGGTACACCGTGTGATGGGGAAAGGTTTCTAAAACGCACCTCATTTCTCATCTCCTTGTGCTCGGGTTTGCCATTCCAGCCACTTTACTAGCAATCTCCCTACTTGGAGCATCAGCACCTTTAACCTCCTGTTCCTTACAGGTTGCAATTTGTCCTGAGGATGAACGGGAAAACGGGGAACCAATGAGAGACTAGCTCTTGGTGTTGGGACAGGCACAGGTCACTCTATTTTCCCATCAGGAAGAAGAATTAACCACAGGCTCAGCCTGCCCCCCGGAACCAGAACAGGGCCTGAAGCCATCCTGCGCTTTTGCGGCCACCTCCCAAAAAAGCGAGTTGTAAAATGGAGCTTCAGGGCACTGCAATTCAAAAACCTGCAGAGTTATAAATGATAACTCTCGTCCACAAATATATTGAGGGAAGGCAAAGAAGAGGATTTGCAGTCAAGGCAGAATTGCAGGAAACAGATTTCAGGAGGTAGATTCGAATCGCCTTTAAAGAACATGAAAAGCGGCAAAACGTTGACAATGATGCCCTTGGCCAAAAAGGGCGTATGCGTTTTTTCCTGAATATATTCAGGAAAAAACGCATACGCCCTTTTTGGCCAACCAAGCAACCTGGAAAGGCAAATCAGCGCTACAAAGAAGTCGCGCTTCCTATCGGTCAAAAGGGCCATGCTGAAAAAAGTATCTAAACCAGAAATGCAGGACAGGCCATGGAGAAATGGGAGCCTTGCTACACTGATGGGCGGGATGTAAATTGCCAACAGCCACTCTGGAGAAGGGCACGGTGTGTCCTGAAACAGCTAAAAAACACAGCTTAGAGAGCATAGGGCACTTCCACGCATGGGGGTATAAAGTGGGAAAATTAAAAATCAGCAAGACACAAGCACCCCAAAGTTTAGGGCTGCTCTGTTGACAAGGACCTCCACTTCATTCCACCTTAAATATCCCAGGAAAGCGAAAAATGGATAAAAAATTTGAGGTCCTTATGTACAATGGCATACCACTCAGCCATGAAATCAATGTCATAAGGCTAGTAGCAGCATGATGAGTGGATTTAGGTACGACGATTCTAAGTGAAATAAGTCACACAGAAAAGGACACTTCTCATAAGGTGTCACTTATAGAGGGAATGTAAAAACCGTTACACTTGAACTGAGTTACAAAACAGAACAGAGTCACACATGCAGAAAACACACTATGGCTGCTTAACGGGAAAGCGAGGTGGGGTGATACATAAAGCAAGAGTTTCAAATTAGCTCAGATACCGTTCCATAAACCCAATATGTAATAGACAAGACCTACTCCTTGCTCAGAGAACTGGACTCAACACGCCCGATTCACCGCACAAGAATATATCTGACTAGTAATAATCTTAAAACCTATGTATTGATATCTCTCTGTTAGTGTGTCAAGTGGGTGTAAAGCGGCATAAACACAGCCGTGAAAAGCAGCTAAACCCCATTATAAAAATAAATTTCTTTTAAAAACCCATGAAACAAAGACAGTGAAAGAGAGAGAAATTCTTACACAATTCGTTCAGGGGCTGTGATGCAACCTGGATTGACCATATCTAGACCCACAGCTGGATGAGACATAAGGGTGGACACTCTTGGGGCTGAGAGGTTTGGTGAGGTTGGGTGAGCAAACGCAGACCCTTTAAAGTAATACTGCGTGCTACCCATCGCATGGGTCCCAAATCTCCAGGTTCAAGGGCATCTTCCTACATCGAAAACATGCATGAGAAACCAAGAAGATGGTACACCGTGTGTTGGGGAAAGGTTTCTAAAATGCACCTCATTTCTCATCTCCTTGTGCTCGGGTTCGCCATTCCAGCCACTTTAGTAGCAATCTCCCTACTTGGAGCATCAGCATCTTTAACCTCCTGTTCCGTACAGGTTGCAATTTGTCCTGAGGATGAACGGGAAGACGGGGAACCAATGAGAGACTAGCTCTTGGTGTTGGGACAGGCACAGGTCACTATTTTCCCATCAGGAAGAAGAATTAACCACAGGCTCAGCCTGCCCCCCGGAACCAGAACAGGGCCTGAAGCCATCCTGCGCTTTTGCGGCCACCTCCCAAAAAAGCGAGTTGTAAAATGGAGCTTCAGGGCACTGCAATTCACAATCCTACAGAGTTATAAATGATAACTCTCGTCCACAAATATATTGAGGGAAGGCAAAGACGAGGAATTGAAATCAAGGCAGAATTGCAGGAAACAGATTTCAGGAGGTAGATTCGAATCGCCTTTAAAGCACATGAAAAGCGCCAAAACGTTGACAATGATGCCCTTGGCCAAAAAGGGCGTATGCATTTTTTCCTGAATATATTCAGGAAAAAACGCATACGCCCTTTTTGGCCAACCAAGCAACCTGGAAAGGCCAATCAGCGCTACAAAGAAGTCTCGCTTCCCATCGGTCAAAAGGGCCATGCTGAAAAAAGTGTCAAAACCAGAAATGCAGGACAGGCCATGGAGAAATGGGAGCCTTGCTACACTGATGGGCGGGATGTAAATTGCCAACAGCCACTCTGGAGAAGTGTACGGTGTGTCCTGAAACATCTAAAAAACACAGCTTAGAGAGCATAGGGCACTTCCACGCATGGGGGTATAAAGTGGGAAAATTAAAAATCAGCAAGACACAAGCACCCCAAAGTTTAGGGCTGCTCTGTTGACAAGGACCTCCACTTCATTCCACCTTAAATATCCCAGGAAAGCGAAAAATGGATAAAAAATTTGAGGTCCTTATGAACAATGGCATACCACTCAGCCATGAAATCAATGTCATAAGGCTAGTAGCAGGATGATGAGTGGATTTAGGTACGGCGATTTTAAGTGAAATAAGTCACACAGAAAAGGACACTTCTCATAAGGTGTCACTTATAGAGGGAATGTAAAAACCGTTACACTTGAACTGAGTTACAAAACAGAACAGAGTCACACATGCAGAAAACACACTATGGCTGCTTAATGGGAAAGCGAGGTGGGGTGATACATAAAGCAAGAGTTTCAAATTAGCTCAGATACCGTTCCATAAACCCAATATGTAATAGACAAGACCTACTCCTTGCTCAGAGAACTGGACTCAAGACGCCCGATTCACCGCACAAGAATATATCTGACTAGTAATAATCTTAAAACCTATGTATTGATATCTCTCTGTTAGTGTGTCAAGTGGGTGTAAAGCGGCATAAACACAGCCGAGAAAAGCAGCTAAACCCCATTATAAAAATAAATTTCTTTTAAAAACCCATGAAACAAAGACAGTGAAAGAGAGAGAAATTCTTACACAATTCGTTCAGGGGCTGTGATGCAACCTGGATTGACCATATCTAGACCCACAGCTGGATGAGACATAAGGGTGGACACTCTTGGGGCTGAGAGGTTTGGTGAAGTTGGGTGAGCAAACCCAGACCCTTTAAAGTAATACTGCGTGCTACCCGTCCCATGGGTCCCAAATCTCCAGGTTCAAGGGCATCTTCCTACATCGAAAACCGGCATGAGAAACCCAGAAGATGGTACACCGTGTGATGGGGAAAGGTTTCTAAAACGCACTTCATTTCTCATCTCCTTGTGCTCGGGTTCGCCATTCCACCCACTTTACTAGCAATCTCCCGACGTGGAGCATCAGCACCTTTAACCTCCTGTTCCGTACAGGTTGCAATTTGTCCTGAGGATGAATGGGAAGACGGGGAAACAATGAGAGACTAGCTCCTGGTGTTGGGACAGGCACAGGTCACTCTATTTTCCCATCAGGAAGAAGAATTAACCACAGGCTCACCCTGCCAACCGGAACCAGAACAAGGCCTGAAGCCATCCTGCGCTTTTGCGGCCAGCTCCCAAAAAAGCGAGTTCTAAAATGGAGCTTCAGGGCACAGCAATTCACAAACCTGCAGAGTTATAAATGATAACTCTCGTCCACAAATATATTGAGGGAAGGCAAAGAAGAGGATTTGAAATCAAGGCAGAATTGCAGGAAACAGATTTCAGGAGGTAGATTCGAATCGCCTTTAAAGCACATGAAAAGCGGCAAAACGTTGACAATGATGCCCTTGGCCAAAAAGGGCGTATGCGTTTTTTCCTGAATATATTCAGGAAAAAACGCATACGCCCTTTTTGGCCAACCAAGCAACCTGGAAAGGCAAATCAGCGCTACAAAGAAGTCTCGCTTCCCTTTGGTCAAAAGGGCCATGCTGAAAAAAGTTTCAAAACCAGAAATGCAGGACAGGCCATGGAGAAATGGGAGCCTTGCTACACTGATGGGCGGGATGTAAATTGCCAACAGCCAGTCTGGAGAAGGGTACGGTGTGTCCTGAAACAGCTAAAAAACACAGCTTAGAGAGCATAGGGCACTTCCACGCATGGGGGTATAAAGTGGGAAAATTAAAAATCAGCAAGACACAAGCACCCCAAAGTTTAGGGCTGCTCTGTTGACAAGGACCTCCACTACATTCCACCTTAAATATCCCAGGAAAGCGAAAAATGGATAAAAAAGTTGTAGACCTTATGTACAATGGAATATCACTCAGCCATGAAATCAATATCATAAGGCTAGTAGCAGCATGATGAGTGGATTTAGGTACGACGATTCTAAGTGAAATAAGTCACACCGAAAAGGACACTTCTCATAAGGTGTCACTTATAGAGGGAATGTAAAAACCGTTACACTTGAACTGAATTACAAAACAGAACAGAGTGACACATGCAGAAAACACACTATGGCTGCTTAACGGGAAAGGGGAGGTGGGGAGATACATAAAACAAGAGTTTCAAATTAGCTCAGATACCATTCCATAAACCCAATATGTAATAGACAAGACCTACTCCTTGCTCAGAGAACTGGACTCAACACGCCTGATTCACCGCACAAGAATATATCTGACTAGTAATAATCTTAAAAACTATGTATTGATATCTCTCTGTTAGTGTGTCAAGTGGGTGTAAAGCGGCATAAACACAGCCGTGAAAAGCAGCTAAACCCCATTATAAAAATAAATTACTTTTAAAAACCCATGAAACAAAGACAGTGAAAGAGAGAGAAATTCTTACACAATTCGTTCAGGGGCTGTGATGCAACCTGGATTGACCATATCTAGACCCACAGCTGGATGAGACATAAGGGTGGATACTCTTGGGGCTGAGAGGTTTGGTGAGGTTGGGTGAGCAAACGCAGACCCTTTAAAGTAATACTGCGTGCTACCCGTCCCATGGGTCCCAAATCTCCAGGTTCAAGGGCATCTTCCTACATCGAAAACCGGCATGAGAAACCAAGAAGATGGTACACCGTGTGTGGGGGAAAGGTTTCTAAAATGCACCTCATTTCTCATCTCCTTGTGCTCGGGTTCGCCATTCCAGTCACTTTAGTAGCAATCTCCCTACTTGGAGCATCAGCATCTTTAACCTCCTGTTCCGTACAGGTTGCAATTTGTCCTGAGGATGAACGGGAAGACGGGGAACCAATGAGAGATTAGCTCTTGGTGTTGGGACAGGCACAGGTCACTCTATTTTCCCATCAGGAAGAAGAATTAACCACAGGCTCAGCCTGCCCCCCGGAACCAGAACAGGGCCTGAAGCCATCCTGCGCTTTTGCGGCCACCTCCCAAAAAAGCGAGTTGTAAAATGGAGCTTCAGGGCACTGCAATTCACAATCCTACAGAGTTATAAATGATAACTCTCGTCCACAAATATATTGAGGGAAGGCAAAGACGAGGAATTGAAATCAAGGCAGAATTGCAGGAAACAGATTTCAGGAGGTAGATTCGAATCGCCTTTAAAGCACATGAAAAGCGCCAAAACGTTGACAATGATGCCCTTGGCCAAAAAGGGCGTATGCGTTTTTTCCTGAATATATTCAGGAAAAAACCCATACGCCCCTTTTGGCCAACCAAGCAACCTGGAAAGGCAAATCAGCGCTACAAAGAAGTCTCGCTTCCCTTCGGTCAAAAGGGCCATGCTGAAAAAAGTTTCAAAACCAGAAATGCAGGACAGGCCATGGAGAAATGGGAGCCTTGCTACACTGATGGGCGGGATGTAAATTGCCAACAGCCAGTCTGGAGAAGGGTACGGTGTGTCCTGAAACAGCTAAAAAACACAGTTTAGAGAGCATAGGGCACTTCCACGCATGGGGGTATAAAGTGGGAAAATTAAAAATCAGCAAGACACAAGCACCCCAAAGTTTAGGGCTGCTCTGTTGACAAGGACCTCCACTTCATTCCACCTTAAATATCCCAGGAAAGCGAAAAATGGATAAAAAAGTTGTAGACCTTATGTACAATGGAATATCACTCAGCCATGAAATCAATATCATAAGGCTAGTAGCAGCATGATGAGTGGATTTAGGTACGACGATTCTAAGTGAAATAAGTCACACAGAAAAGGACACTTCTCATAAGGTGTCACTTATAGAGGGAATGTAAAAACCGTTACACTTGAACTGAATTACAAAACAGAACAGGGTCACACATGCAGAAAACACACTATGGCTGCTTAACGGGAAAGGTGAGGTGGGGTGATACATAAAACAAGAGTTTCAAATTAGCTCAGATACCGTTCCATAAACCCAATATGTAATAGACAAGACCTACTCCTTGCTCAGAGAACTGGACTCAACACGCCTGATTCACCGCACAAGAATATATCTGAGTAGTAATAATCTTAAAACCTATATATTGATATCTCTCTGTTAGTGTGTCAAGTGGGTGTAAAGCGGCATAAACACAGCCGTGAAAAGCAGCTAAACCACATTATAAAAATAAATTACTTTTAAAAACCCATGAAACAAAGACAGTGAAAGAGAGAGAAATTCTTACACAATTCGTTCAGGGGCTGTGATGCAACCTGGATTGACCATATCTAGACCCACAGCTGGATGAGACATAACGGTGGACACTCTTGGGGCTGAGAGGTTTGGTGAAGTTGGGTGAGCAAACGCAGACCCTTTAAAGTAATACTGCGTGCGACCCATCGCATGGGTCCCAAATCTCCAGGTTCAAGGGCATCTTCCTACATCGAAAACAGGCATGAGAAACCCAGAAGATGGTACACCGTGTGATGGGGAAAGGTTTCTAAAACGCACCTCATTTCTCATCTCCTTGTGCTCGGGTTTGCCATTCCAGCCACTTTACTAGCAATCTCCCTACTTGGAGCATCAGCACCTTTAACCTCCTGTTCCGTACAGGTTGCAATTTGTCCTGAGGATGAACGGGAAAACGGGGAACCAATGAGAGACTAGCTCTTGGTGTTGGGACAGGCACAGGTCACTCTATTTTCCCATCAGGAAGAAGAATTAACCACAGGCTCACCCTGCCCAACGGAACCAGAACAGGGCCTGAAGCCATCCTGCTCTTTTGCGGCCAGCTCCCAAAAAAGCGAGTTGTAAAATGGAGCTTCAGGGCACAGCAATTCACAAACCTGCAGAGTTATAAATGATAACTCTTGTCCACAAATATATTGAGGGAAGGCAAAGAAGAGGATTTGAAATCAAGGCAGAATTGCAGGAAACAGATTTCAGGAGGTACATTCGAATCGCCTTTAAAGCACATTAAAAGCGGCAAAACGTTGACAATGATGCCCTTGGCCAAAAAGGGCGTATGCGTTTTTTCCTGAATATATTCAGGAAAAAACGCATACGCCCTTTTTGGCCAACCAAGCAACCTGGAAAGGCAAATCAGCGCTACAAAGAAGTCTCGCTTCCCATTGGTCAAAAGGGCCATTCTGAAAAAAGTGTCAAAACCAGAAATGCAGGACAGGCCATGGAGAAATGGGAGCCTTGCTACACTGATGGGCGGGATGTAAATTGCCAACAGCCACTCTGGAGAAGGGTACGGTGTGTCCTGAACCATCTAAAAAACACAGCCTAGAGAGGATAGGGCACTTCCACGCATGGGGGTATAAAGTGGGAAAATTGAAAATCAGCAAGACACAAGCACCCCAACGTTTAGGGCTGCTCTGTTGACAAGGACTTCCACTTCATTCCACCTTAAATATCCCAGGAAAGAGAAAAATGGATAAAAAAGTTGGGGTCCTTATATACGATGGAATATCACTCAGCCATGAAATCAATGTCATAAGGCTAGTAGGAGCATGATGAGTGGATTTAGGTACGACGATTCTAAGTGAAATAAGTCACACAGAAAAGGACACTTCTCATAAGGTGTCACTTATAGAGGGAATGTAAAAACTGTTACACTTGAACTAAATTACAAAACAGAACAGAGTCACACATGCAGAAAACACACTATGGCTGCTTAACTGGAAAGGTGAGGTGGGGTGATACATAAAACAAGAGTTTCAAATTAGCTCAGATACCGTTCCATAAACCCAATATGTAATAGACAAAACCTACTCCTTGCTCAGAGAACTGGACTCAACACGCCTGATTCACCGCACAAGAATATATCTGACTAGTAATAATCTTAAAACCTATGAATTGATATCTCTCTGTTAGTGTGTCAAGTGGGTGTAAAGCGGCATAAACACAGCCGTGAAAAGCAGCTAAACCACATTATAAAAATAAATTACTTTGAAAACCCATGAAACAAAGACAGTGAAAGAGAGAGAAATTCTTACACAATTCGTTCAGGGGCTGTGATGCAACCTGGATTGACCATATCTAGACCCACAGCTGGATGAGACATAACGGTGGACACTCTTGGGGCTGAGAGGTTTGGTGAAGTTGGGTGAGCAAACGCAGACCCTTTAAAGTAATACTGCGTGCGACCCATCGCATGGGTCCCAAATCTCCAGGTTCAAGGGCATCTTCCTACATCGAAAACAGGCATGAGAAACCCAGAAGATGGTACACCGTGTGATGGGGAAAGGTTTCTAAAACGCACCTCATTTCTCATCTCCTTGTGCTCGGGTTTGCCATTCCAGCCACTTTACTAGCAATCTCCCTACTTGGAGCATCAGCACCTTTAACCTCCTGTTCCTTACAGGTTGCAATTTGTCCTGAGGATGAACGGGAAAACGGGGAACCAATGAGAGACTAGCTCTTGGTGTTGGGACAGGCACAGGTCACTCTATTTTCCCATCAGGAAGAAGAATTAACCACAGGCTCAGCCTGCCCCCCGGAACCAGAACAGGGCCTGAAGCCATCCTGCGCTTTTGCGGCCACCTCCCAAAAAAGCGAGTTGTAAAATGGAGCTTCAGGGCACTGCAATTCAAAAACCTGCAGAGTTATAAATGATAACTCTCGTCCACAAATATATTGAGGGAAGGCAAAGAAGAGGATTTGCAGTCAAGGCAGAATTGCAGGAAACAGATTTCAGGAGGTAGATTCGAATCGCCTTTAAAGAACATGAAAAGCGGCAAAACGTTGACAATGATGCCCTTGGCCAAAAAGGGCGTATGCGTTTTTTCCTGAATATATTCAGGAAAAAACGCATACGCCCTTTTTGGCCAACCAAGCAACCTGGAAAGGCAAATCAGCGCTACAAAGAAGTCGCGCTTCCTATCGGTCAAAAGGGCCATGCTGAAAAAAGTATCTAAACCAGAAATGCAGGACAGGCCATGGAGAAATGGGAGCCTTGCTACACTGATGGGCGGGATGTAAATTGCCAACAGCCACTCTGGAGAAGGGCACGGTGTGTCCTGAAACAGCTAAAAAACACAGCTTAGAGAGCATAGGGCACTTCCACGCATGGGGGTATAAAGTGGGAAAATTAAAAATCAGCAAGACACAAGCACCCCATAGTTTAAGGCTGCTCTTTTGACAAGGACCTCCACTTCAATCCACCTTAAATATCCCAGGAAAGCGAAAAATGGATAAAAAAGTTGTAGTCCTTATGTACAATGGAATATCACTCAGCCATGAAATCAATATCATAAGGCTAGTAGCAGCATGATGAGTGGATTTAGGTACGACGATTCTAAGTGAAATAAGTCACACAGAAAAGGACACTTCTCATAAGGTGTCACTTATAGAGGGAATGTAAAAACCGTTACACTTGAACTGAATTACAAAACAGAACAGAGTCACACATGCAGAAAACACACTACGGCTGCTTAACTGGAAAGATGAGGTGGGGTGATACATAAAACAAGAGTTTCAAATTAGCTCAGATACCGTTCCATAAACCCAATATGTAATAGACAAAACCTACTCCTTGCTCAGAGAACTGGACTCAACACGCCTGATTCACCGCACAAGAATATATCTGACTAGTAATAATCTTAAAACCTATGAATTGATATCTCTCTGTTAGTGTGTCAAGTGGGTGTAAAGCGGCATAAACACAGCCGTGAAAAGCAACTAAACCCCATTATAAAAATAAATTACTTATAAAAACCCATGAAACAAAGACAGGGAAAGAGAGAGAAATTCTTACACAATTCGTTCAGGGGCTGTGATGCAACCTGGATTGACCATATCTACACCCACAGCTGGATGAGACATAAGGGTGGACACTCTTGGGGCTGAGAGGTTTGGTGAAGTTGGGTGAGCAAACGCAGACCCTTTAAAGTAATACTGCGTGCTACCCATCGCATGCGTCCCAAATCTCCAGGTTCAAGGGCATCTTCCTACATCGAAAACATGCATGAGAAACCCAGAAGATGGTACACCGTGTGATGGGGAAAGGTTTCTAAAACGCACCTCATTTCTCATCTCCTTGTGCTCGGGTTCGCCATTCCAGCCACTTTACTAGCAATCTCCCTACGTGGAGCATCAGCACCTTTAACCTCCTGTTCCGTACAGGTTGCAGTTTGTCCTGAGGATGAATGGGAAGACGGGGAACCAATGAGAGACTAGCTCTTGGTGTTGGGACAGGCACAGGTCACTCTATTTTCCCATCAGGAAGAAGAATTAACCACAGGCTCACCCTGCCCACCGGAACCAGAACAGGGCCTGAAGCCATCCTGCGCTTTTGCGGCCAGCTCCCAAAAAAGCGAGGTGTAAAATGGAGATTCAGGGCACAGCAATTCACAAACCTGCAGAGTTATAAATGATAACTCTCGTCCACAAATATATTGAGGGAAGGCAAAGAAGAGGATTTGAAATCAAGGCAGAATTGCAGGAAACAGATTTCAGGAGGTACATTCGAATCGCCTTTAAAGCACATTAAAAGCGGCAAAACGTTGACAATGATGCCCTTGGCCAAAAAGGGCGTATGCGTTTTTTCCTGAATATATTCAGGAAAAAACGCATACGCCCTTTTTGGCCAACCAAGCAACCTGGAAAGGCAAATCAGCGCTACTAAGAAGTCTCGCTTCCCATTGGTCAAAAGGGCCATTCTGAAAAAAGTGTCAAAACCAGAAATGCAGGACAGGCCATGGAGAAATGGGAGCCTTGCTACACTGATGGGCGGGATGTAAATTGCCAACAGCCACTCTGGAGAAGGGTACGGTGTGTCCTGAACCATCTAAAAAACACAGCCTAGAGAGGATAGGGCACTTCCACGCATGGGGGTATAAAGTGGGAAAATTGAAAATCAGCAAGACACAAGCACCCCAACGTTTAGGGCTGCTCTGTTGACAAGGACTTCCACTTCATTCCACCTTAAATATCCCTGGAAAGAGAAAAATGGATAAAAAAGTTGGGGTCCTTATATACGATGGAATATCACTCAGCCATGAAATCAATGTCATAAGGCTAGTAGGAGCATGATGAGTGGATTTAGGTACGACGATTCTAAGTGAAATAAGTCACACAGAAAAGGACACTTCTCATAAGGTGTCACTTATAGAGGGAATGTAAAAACTGTTACACTTGAACTGAATTACAAAACAGAACAGAGTCACACATGCAGAAAACACACTATGGCTGCTTAACTGGAAAGGTGAGGTGGGGTGATACATAAAACAAGAGTTTCAAATTAGCTCAGATACCGTTCCATAAACCCAATATGTAATAGACAAAACCTACTCCTTGCTCAGAGAACTGGACTCAACACGCCTGATTCTCCGCACAAGAATATATCTGACTAGTAATAATCTTAAAACCTATGAATTGATATCTCTCTGTTAGTGTGTCAAGTGGGTGTAAAGCGGCATAAACACAGCCGTGAAAAGCAGCTAAACCACATTATAAAAATAAATTACTTTTAAAAACCCATGAAACAAAGACAGTGAAAGAGAGAGAAATTCTTACACAATTCGTTCAGGGGCTGTGATGCAACCTGGATTGACCATATCTAGACCCACAGCTGGATGAGACATAACGGTGGACACTCTTGGGGCTGAGAGGTTTGGTGAAGTTGGGTGAGCAAACCCAGACCCTTTAAAGTAATACTGCGTGCGACCCATCGCATGGGTCCCAAATCTCCAGGTTCAAGGGCATCTTCCTACATCGAAAACAGGCATGAGAAACCCAGAAGATGATACACCGTGTGATGGGGAAAGGTTTCTAAAACGCACCTCATTTCTCATCTCCTTGTGCTCGGGTTTGCCATTCCAGCCACTTTACTAGCAATCTCCCTACTTGGAGCATTAGCACCTTTAACCTCCTGTTCCTTACAGGTTGCAATTTGTCCTGAGGATGAACGGGAAAACGGGGAACCAATGAGAGACTAGCTCTTGGTGTTGGGACAGGCACAGGTCACTCTATTTTCCCATCAGGAAGAAGAATTAACCACAGGCTCAGCCTGCCCCCCGGAACCAGAACAGGGCCTGAAGCCATCCTGCGCTTTTGCGGCCAGCTCCCAAAAAAGCGAGTTGTAAAATGGAGCTTCAGGGCACAGCAATTCACAAACCTGCAGAGTTATAAATGATAACTCTCATCCACAAATATATTGAGGGAAGGCAAAGAAGAGGATTTGAAATCAAGGCAGAATTGCAGGAAACAGATTTCAGGAGGTAGATTAGAATCGCCTTTAAAGCACATGAAAAGCGGCAAAACGTTGACAATGATGCCCTTGGCCAAAAAGGGCGTATGCGTTTTTTCCTGAATATATTCAGGAAAAAACGCATACGCCCTTTTTGGCCAACCAAGCAACCTGGAAAGAGCATTCAGCGCTACAAAGAAGTCTCGCTTCCCATCGGTCAAAAGGGCCATGCTGAAAAAAGTGTCAAAACCAGAAATGCAAGACAGGCCATGGAGAAATGGGAGCCTTGCTACACTGATGGGCGGGATGTAAATTGCCAACAGCCACTCTGGAAAGTGTACGGTGTGTCCTGAAACATCTAAAAAACACAGCTTAGAGAGCATAGGGCACTTCCACGCATGGGGGTATAAAGTGGGAAAATTAAAAATCAGCAAGACACAAGCACCCCAAAGTTTAGGGCTGCTCTGTTGACAAGGACCTCCACTTCATTCCACCTTAAATATCCCAGGAAAGCGAAAAATGGATAAAAAATTTGAGGTCCTTATGTACAATGGCATACCACTCAGCCATGAAATCAATGTCATAAGGCTAGTAGCAGCATGATGAGTGGATTTAGGTACGACGATTCTAAGTGAAATAAGTCACACAGAAAAGGACACTTCTCATAAGGTGTCACTTATAGAGGGAATGTAAAAACCGTTACACTTGAACTGAGTTACAAAACAGAACAGAGTCACACATGCAGAAAACACACTATGGCTGCTTAACGGGAAAGCGAGGTGGGGTGATACATAAAGCAAGAGTTTCAAATTAGCTCAGATACCGTTCCATAAACCCAATATGTAATAGACAAGACCTACTCCTTGCTCAGAGAACTGGACTCAACACGCCCGATTCACCGCACAAGAATATATCTGACTAGTAATAATCTTAAAACCTATGTATTGATATCTCTCTGTTAGTGTGTCAAGTGGGTGTAAAGCGGCATAAACACAGCCGTGAAAAGCAGCTAAACCCCATTATAAAAATAAATTTCTTTTAAAAACCCATGAAACAAAGACAGTGAAAGAGAGAGAAATTCTTACACAATTCGTTCAGGGGCTGTGATGCAACCTGGATTGACCATATCTAGACCCACAGCTGGATGAGACATAAGGGTGGACACTCTTGGGGCTGAGAGGTTTGGTGAGGTTGGGTGAGCAAACGCAGACCCTTTAAAGTAATACTGCGTGCTACCCATCGCATGGGTCCCAAATCTCCAGGTTCAAGGGCATCTTCCTACATCGAAAACATGCATGAGAAACCAAGAAGATGGTACACCGTGTGTTGGGGAAAGGTTTCTAAAATGCACCTCATTTCTCATCTCCTTGTGCTCGGGTTCGCCATTCCAGCCACTTTAGTAGCAATCTCCCTACTTGGAGCATCAGCATCTTTAACCTCCTGTTCCGTACAGGTTGCAATTTGTCCTGAGGATGAACGGGAAGACGGGGAACCAATGAGAGACTAGCTCTTGGTGTTGGGACAGGCACAGGTCACTATTTTCCCATCAGGAAGAAGAATTAACCACAGGCTCAGCCTGCCCCCCGGAACCAGAACAGGGCCTGAAGCCATCCTGCGCTTTTGCGGCCACCTCCCAAAAAAGCGAGTTGTAAAATGGAGCTTCAGGGCACTGCAATTCACAATCCTACAGAGTTATAAATGATAACTCTCGTCCACAAATATATTGAGGGAAGGCAAAGACGAGGAATTGAAATCAAGGCAGAATTGCAGGAAACAGATTTCAGGAGGTAGATTCGAATCGCCTTTAAAGCACATGAAAAGCGCCAAAACGTTGACAATGATGCCCTTGGCCAAAAAGGGCGTATGCATTTTTTCCTGAATATATTCAGGAAAAAACGCATACGCCCTTTTTGGCCAACCAAGCAACCTGGAAAGGCCAATCAGCGCTACAAAGAAGTCTCGCTTCCCATCGGTCAAAAGGGCCATGCTGAAAAAAGTGTCAAAACCAGAAATGCAGGACAGGCCATGGAGAAATGGGAGCCTTGCTACACTGATGGGCGGGATGTAAATTGCCAACAGCCACTCTGGAGAAGTGTACGGTGTGTCCTGAAACATCTAAAAAACACAGCTTAGAGAGCATAGGGCACTTCCACGCATGGGGGTATAAAGTGGGAAAATTAAAAATCAGCAAGACACAAGCACCCCAAAGTTTAGGGCTGCTCTGTTGACAAGGACCTCCACTTCATTCCACCTTAAATATCCCAGGAAAGCGAAAAATGGATAAAAAATTTGAGGTCCTTATGAACAATGGCATACCACTCAGCCATGAAATCAATGTCATAAGGCTAGTAGCAGGATGATGAGTGGATTTAGGTACGGCGATTTTAAGTGAAATAAGTCACACAGAAAAGGACACTTCTCATAAGGTGTCACTTATAGAGGGAATGTAAAAACCGTTACACTTGAACTGAGTTACAAAACAGAACAGAGTCACACATGCAGAAAACACACTATGGCTGCTTAATGGGAAAGCGAGGTGGGGTGATACATAAAGCAAGAGTTTCAAATTAGCTCAGATACCGTTCCATAAACCCAATATGTAATAGACAAGACCTACTCCTTGCTCAGAGAACTGGACTCAAGACGCCCGATTCACCGCACAAGAATATATCTGACTAGTAATAATCTTAAAACCTATGTATTGATATCTCTCTGTTAGTGTGTCAAGTGGGTGTAAAGCGGCATAAACACAGCCGAGAAAAGCAGCTAAACCCCATTATAAAAATAAATTTCTTTTAAAAACCCATGAAACAAAGACAGTGAAAGAGAGAGAAATTCTTACACAATTCGTTCAGGGGCTGTGATGCAACCTGGATTGACCATATCTAGACCCACAGCTGGATGAGACATAAGGGTGGACACTCTTGGGGCTGAGAGGTTTGGTGAAGTTGGGTGAGCAAACCCAGACCCTTTAAAGTAATACTGCGTGCTACCCGTCCCATGGGTCCCAAATCTCCAGGTTCAAGGGCATCTTCCTACATCGAAAACCGGCATGAGAAACCCAGAAGATGGTACACCGTGTGATGGGGAAAGGTTTCTAAAACGCACTTCATTTCTCATCTCCTTGTGCTCGGGTTCGCCATTCCACCCACTTTACTAGCAATCTCCCGACGTGGAGCATCAGCACCTTTAACCTCCTGTTCCGTACAGGTTGCAATTTGTCCTGAGGATGAATGGGAAGACGGGGAAACAATGAGAGACTAGCTCCTGGTGTTGGGACAGGCACAGGTCACTCTATTTTCCCATCAGGAAGAAGAATTAACCACAGGCTCACCCTGCCAACCGGAACCAGAACAAGGCCTGAAGCCATCCTGCGCTTTTGCGGCCAGCTCCCAAAAAAGCGAGTTCTAAAATGGAGCTTCAGGGCACAGCAATTCACAAACCTGCAGAGTTATAAATGATAACTCTCGTCCACAAATATATTGAGGGAAGGCAAAGAAGAGGATTTGAAATCAAGGCAGAATTGCAGGAAACAGATTTCAGGAGGTAGATTCGAATCGCCTTTAAAGCACATGAAAAGCGGCAAAACGTTGACAATGATGCCCTTGGCCAAAAAGGGCGTATGCGTTTTTTCCTGAATATATTCAGGAAAAAACGCATACGCCCTTTTTGGCCAACCAAGCAACCTGGAAAGGCAAATCAGCGCTACAAAGAAGTCTCGCTTCCCTTTGGTCAAAAGGGCCATGCTGAAAAAAGTTTCAAAACCAGAAATGCAGGACAGGCCATGGAGAAATGGGAGCCTTGCTACACTGATGGGCGGGATGTAAATTGCCAACAGCCAGTCTGGAGAAGGGTACGGTGTGTCCTGAAACAGCTAAAAAACACAGCTTAGAGAGCATAGGGCACTTCCACGCATGGGGGTATAAAGTGGGAAAATTAAAAATCAGCAAGACACAAGCACCCCAAAGTTTAGGGCTGCTCTGTTGACAAGGACCTCCACTACATTCCACCTTAAATATCCCAGGAAAGCGAAAAATGGATAAAAAAGTTGTAGACCTTATGTACAATGGAATATCACTCAGCCATGAAATCAATATCATAAGGCTAGTAGCAGCATGATGAGTGGATTTAGGTACGACGATTCTAAGTGAAATAAGTCACACCGAAAAGGACACTTCTCATAAGGTGTCACTTATAGAGGGAATGTAAAAACCGTTACACTTGAACTGAATTACAAAACAGAACAGAGTGACACATGCAGAAAACACACTATGGCTGCTTAACGGGAAAGGGGAGGTGGGGAGATACATAAAACAAGAGTTTCAAATTAGCTCAGATACCATTCCATAAACCCAATATGTAATAGACAAGACCTACTCCTTGCTCAGAGAACTGGACTCAACACGCCTGATTCACCGCACAAGAATATATCTGACTAGTAATAATCTTAAAAACTATGTATTGATATCTCTCTGTTAGTGTGTCAAGTGGGTGTAAAGCGGCATAAACACAGCCGTGAAAAGCAGCTAAACCCCATTATAAAAATAAATTACTTTTAAAAACCCATGAAACAAAGACAGTGAAAGAGAGAGAAATTCTTACACAATTCGTTCAGGGGCTGTGATGCAACCTGGATTGACCATATCTAGACCCACAGCTGGATGAGACATAAGGGTGGATACTCTTGGGGCTGAGAGGTTTGGTGAGGTTGGGTGAGCAAACGCAGACCCTTTAAAGTAATACTGCGTGCTACCCGTCCCATGGGTCCCAAATCTCCAGGTTCAAGGGCATCTTCCTACATCGAAAACCGGCATGAGAAACCAAGAAGATGGTACACCGTGTGTGGGGGAAAGGTTTCTAAAATGCACCTCATTTCTCATCTCCTTGTGCTCGGGTTCGCCATTCCAGTCACTTTAGTAGCAATCTCCCTACTTGGAGCATCAGCATCTTTAACCTCCTGTTCCGTACAGGTTGCAATTTGTCCTGAGGATGAACGGGAAGACGGGGAACCAATGAGAGATTAGCTCTTGGTGTTGGGACAGGCACAGGTCACTCTATTTTCCCATCAGGAAGAAGAATTAACCACAGGCTCAGCCTGCCCCCCGGAACCAGAACAGGGCCTGAAGCCATCCTGCGCTTTTGCGGCCACCTCCCAAAAAAGCGAGTTGTAAAATGGAGCTTCAGGGCACTGCAATTCACAATCCTACAGAGTTATAAATGATAACTCTCGTCCACAAATATATTGAGGGAAGGCAAAGACGAGGAATTGAAATCAAGGCAGAATTGCAGGAAACAGATTTCAGGAGGTAGATTCGAATCGCCTTTAAAGCACATGAAAAGCGCCAAAACGTTGACAATGATGCCCTTGGCCAAAAAGGGCGTATGCGTTTTTTCCTGAATATATTCAGGAAAAAACCCATACGCCCCTTTTGGCCAACCAAGCAACCTGGAAAGGCAAATCAGCGCTACAAAGAAGTCTCGCTTCCCTTCGGTCAAAAGGGCCATGCTGAAAAAAGTTTCAAAACCAGAAATGCAGGACAGGCCATGGAGAAATGGGAGCCTTGCTACACTGATGGGCGGGATGTAAATTGCCAACAGCCAGTCTGGAGAAGGGTACGGTGTGTCCTGAAACAGCTAAAAAACACAGTTTAGAGATCATAGGGCACTTCCACGCATGGGGGTATAAAGTGGGAAAATTAAAAATCAGCAAGACACAAGCACCCCAAAGTTTAGGGCTGCTCTGTTGACAAGGACCTCCACTTCATTCCACCTTAAATATCCCAGGAAAGCGAAAAATGGATAAAAAAGTTGTAGACCTTATGTACAATGGAATATCACTCAGCCATGAAATCAATATCATAAGGCTACTAGCAGCATGATGAGTGGATATAGGTACGACGATTCTAAGTGAAATAAGTCACACAGAAAAGGACACTTCTCATAAGGTGTCACTTATAGAGGGAATGTAAAAACCGTTACACTTGAACTGAATTACAAAACAGAACAGGGTCACACATGCAGAAAACACACTATGGCTGCTTAACGGGAAAGGTGAGGTGGGGTGATACATAAAACAAGAGTTTCAAATTAGCTCAGATACCGTTCCATAAACCCAATATGTAATAGACAAGACCTACTCCTTGCTCAGAGAACTGGACTCAACACGCCTGATTCACCGCACAAGAATATATCTGAGTAGTAATAATCTTAAAACCTATATATTGATATCTCTCTGTTAGTGTGTCAAGTGGGTGTAAAGCGGCATAAACACAGCCGTGAAAAGCAGCTAAACCCCATTATAAAAATAAATTACTTTTAAAAACCCATGAAACAAAGACAGTGAAAGAGAGAGAAATTCTTACACAATTCGTTCAGGGGCTGTGATGCAACCTGGATTGACCATATCTAGACCCACAGCTGGATGAGACATAAGGGTGGACACTCTTGGGGCTGAGAGGTTTGGTGAAGTTGGGTGAGCAAACCCAGACCCTTTAAAGTAATACTGCGTGCTACCCGTCCCATGGGTCCCAAATCTCCAGGTTCAAGGGCATCTTCCTACATCGAAAACCGGCATGAGAAACCCAGAAGATGGTACACCGTGTGATGGGGAAAGGTTTCTAAAACGCACTTCATTTCTCATCTCCTTGTGCTCGGGTTCGCCATTCCACCCACTTTACTAGCAATCTCCCGACGTGGAGCATCAGCACCTTTAACCTCCTGTTCCGTACAGGTTGCAATTTGTCCTGAGGATGAATGGGAAGACGGGGAAACAATGAGAGACTAGCTCCTGGTGTTGGGACAGGCACAGGTCACTCTATTTTCCCATCAGGAAGAAGAATTAACCACAGGCTCACCCTGCCAACCGGAACCAGAACAAGGCCTGAAGCCATCCTGCGCTTTTGCGGCCAGCTCCCAAAAAAGCGAGTTCTAAAATGGAGCTTCAGGGCACAGCAATTCACAAACCTGCAGAGTTATAAATGATAACTCTCGTCCACAAATATATTGAGGGAAGGCAAAGAAGAGGATATGAAATCAAGGCAGAATTGCAGGAAACAGATTTCAGGAGGTAGATTCGAATCGCCTTTAAAGCACATGAAAAGCGGCAAAACGTTGACAATGATGCCCTTGGCCAAAAAGGGCGTATGCGTTTTTTCCTGAATATATTCAGGAAAAAACGCATACGCCCTTTTTGGCCAACCAAGCAACCTGGAAAGGCAAATCAGCGCTACAAAGAAGTCTCGCTTCCCTTTGGTCAAAAGGGCCATGCTGAAAAAAGTTTCAAAACCAGAAATGCAGGACAGGCCATGGAGAAATGGGAGCCTTGCTACACTGATGGGCGGGATGTAAATTGCCAACAGCCAGTCTGGAGAAGGGTACGGTGTGTCCTGAAACAGCTAAAAAACACAGCTTAGAGAGCATAGGGCACTTCCACGCATGGGGGTATAAAGTGGGAAAATTAAAAATCAGCAAGACACAAGCACCCCAAAGTTTAGGGCTGCTCTGTTGACAAGGACCTCCACTACATTCCACCTTAAATATCCCAGGAAAGCGAAAAATGGATAAAAAAGTTGTAGACCTTATGTACAATGGAATATCACTCAGCCATGAAATCAATATCATAAGGCTAGTAGCAGCATGATGAGTGGATTTAGGTACGACGATTCTAAGTGAAATAAGTCACACCGAAAAGGACACTTCTCATAAGGTGTCACTTATAGAGGGAATGTAAAAACCGTTACACTTGAACTGAATTACAAAACAGAACAGAGTGACACATGCAGAAAACACACTATGGCTGCTTAACGGGAAAGGGGAGGTGGGGAGATACATAAAACAAGAGTTTCAAATTAGCTCAGATACCATTCCATAAACCCAATATGTAATAGACAAGACCTACTCCTTGCTCAGAGAACTGGACTCAACACGCCTGATTCACCGCACAAGAATATATCTGACTAGTAATAATCTTAAAAACTATGTATTGATATCTCTCTGTTAGTGTGTCAAGTGGGTGTAAAGCGGCATAAACACAGCCGTGAAAAGCAGCTAAACCCCATTATAAAAATAAATTACTTTTAAAAACCCATGAAACAAAGACAGTGAAAGAGAGAGAAATTCTTACACAATTCGTTCAGGGGCTGTGATGCAACCTGGATTGACCATATCTAGACCCACAGCTGGATGAGACATAAGGGTGGATACTCTTGGGGCTGAGAGGTTTGGTGAGGTTGGGTGAGCAAACGCAGACCCTTTAAAGTAATACTGCGTGCTACCCGTCCCATGGGTCCCAAATCTCCAGGTTCAAGGGCATCTTCCTACATCGAAAACCGGCATGAGAAACCAAGAAGATGGTACACCGTGTGTGGGGGAAAGGTTTCTAAAATGCACCTCATTTCTCATCTCCTTGTGCTCGGGTTCGCCATTCCAGTCACTTTAGTAGCAATCTCCCTACTTGGAGCATCAGCATCTTTAACCTCCTGTTCCGTACAGGTTGCAATTTGTCCTGAGGATGAACGGGAAGACGGGGAACCAATGAGAGATTAGCTCTTGGTGTTGGGACAGGCACAGGTCACTCTATTTTCCCATCAGGAAGAAGAATTAACCACAGGCTCAGCCTGCCCCCCGGAACCAGAACAGGGCCTGAAGCCATCCTGCGCTTTTGCGGCCACCTCCCAAAAAAGCGAGTTGTAAAATGGAGCTTCAGGGCACTGCAATTCACAATCCTACAGAGTTATAAATGATAACTCTCGTCCACAAATATATTGAGGGAAGGCAAAGACGAGGAATTGAAATCAAGGCAGAATTGCAGGAAACAGATTTCAGGAGGTAGATTCGAATCGCCTTTAAAGCACATGAAAAGCGCCAAAACGTTGACAATGATGCCCTTGGCCAAAAAGGGCGTATGCGTTTTTTCCTGAATATATTCAGGAAAAAACCCATACGCCCCTTTTGGCCAACCAAGCAACCTGGAAAGGCAAATCAGCGCTACAAAGAAGTCTCGCTTCCCTTCGGTCAAAAGGGCCATGCTGAAAAAAGTTTCAAAACCAGAAATGCAGGACAGGCCATGGAGAAATGGGAGCCTTGCTACACTGATGGGCGGGATGTAAATTGCCAACAGCCAGTCTGGAGAAGGGTACGGTGTGTCCTGAAACAGCTAAAAAACACAGTTTAGAGATCATAGGGCACTTCCACGCATGGGGGTATAAAGTGGGAAAATTAAAAATCAGCAAGACACAAGCACCCCAAAGTTTAGGGCTGCTCTGTTGACAAGGACCTCCACTTCATTCCACCTTAAATATCCCAGGAAAGCGAAAAATGGATAAAAAAGTTGTAGACCTTATGTACAATGGAATATCACTCAGCCATGAAATCAATATCATAAGGCTACTAGCAGCATGATGAGTGGATATAGGTACGACGATTCTAAGTGAAATAAGTCACACAGAAAAGGACACTTCTCATAAGGTGTCACTTATAGAGGGAATGTAAAAACCGTTACACTTGAACTGAATTACAAAACAGAACAGGGTCACACATGCAGAAAACACACTATGGCTGCTTAACGGGAAAGGTGAGGTGGGGTGATACATAAAACAAGAGTTTCAAATTAGCTCAGATACCGTTCCATAAACCCAATATGTAATAGACAAGACCTACTCCTTGCTCAGAGAACTGGACTCAACACGCCTGATTCACCGCACAAGAATATATCTGAGTAGTAATAATCTTAAAACCTATATATTGATATCTCTCTGTTAGTGTGTCAAGTGGGTGTAAAGCGGCATAAACACAGCCGTGAAAAGCAGCTAAACCCCATTATAAAAATAAATTACTTTTAAAAACCCATGAAACAAAGACAGTGAAAGAGAGAGAAATTCTTACACAATTCGTTCAGGGGCTGTGATGCAACCTGGATTGACCATATCTAGACCCACAGCTGGATGAGACATAAGGGTGGACACTCTTGGGGCTGAGAGGTTTGGTGAAGTTGGGTGAGCAAACCCAGACCCTTTAAAGTAATACTGCGTGCTACCCGTCCCATGGGTCCCAAATCTCCAGGTTCAAGGGAATCTTCCTACATCGAAAACCGGCATGAGAAACCCAGAAGATGGTACACCGTGTGATGGGGAAAGGTTTCTAAAACGCACCTCATTTCTCATCTCCGTGTGCTCGGGTTCGCCATTCCACCCACTTTACTAGCAATCTCCCTACATGGAGCATCAGCACCTTTAACCTCCTGTTCCGTACAGGTTGCAATTTGTCCTGAGGATGAATGGGAAGACGGGGAAACAATGAGAGACTAGCTCCTGGTGTTGGGACAGGCACAGGTCACTCTATTTTCCCATCAGGAAGAAGAATTAACCACAGGCTCACCCTGCCAACCGGAACCAGAACAGGGCCTGAAGCCATCCTGCGCTTTTGCGGCCAGCTCCCAAAAAAGCGAGTTCTAAAATGGAGCTTCAGGGCACAGCAATTCACAAACCTGCAGAGTTATAAATGATAACTCTCGTCCACAAATATATTGAGGGAAGGCAAAGAAGAGGATTTGAAATCAAGGCAGAATTGCAGGAAACAGATTTCAGGAGGTAGATTCGAATCGCCTTTAAAGCACATGAAAAGCGGCAAAACGTTGACAATGATGCCCTTGGCCAAAAAGGGCGTATGCGTTTTTTCCTGAATATATTCAGGAAAAAACGCATACGCCCTTTTTGGCCAACCAAGCAACCTGGAAAGGCAAATCAGAGCTACAAAGAAGTCTCGCTTCCCTTCGGTCAAAAGGGCCATGCTGAAAAAAGTTTCAAAACCAGAAATGCAGGACTGGCCATGGAGAAATGGGAGCCTTGCTACACTGATGGGCGGGATGTAAATTGCCAACAGCCAGTCTGGAGAAGGGTACGGTGTGTCCTGAAACAGCTAAAAAACACAGCTTAGAGAGCATAGGGCACTTCCACGCATGGGGGTATAAAGTGGGAAAATTAAAAATCAGCAAGACACAAGCACCCCAAAGTTTAGGGCTGCTCTGTTGACAAGGACCTCCACTACATTCCACCTTAAATATCCCAGGAAAGCGAAAAATGGATAAAAAAGTTGTAGACCTTATGTACAATGGAATATCACTCAGCCATGAAATCAATATCATAAGGCTAGTAGCAGCATGATGAGTGGATTTAGGTACGACGATTCTAAGTGAAATAAGTCACACAGAAAAGGACACTTCTCATAAGGTGTCACTTATAGAGGGAATGTAAAAACCGTTACACTTGAACTGAATTACAAAACAGAACAGAGTGACACATGCAGAAAACACACTATGGCTGCTTAACGGGAAAGGGGAGGTGGGGAGATACATAAAACAAGAGTTTCAAATTAGCTCAGATACCATTCCATAAACCCAATATGTAATAGACAAGACCTACTCCTTGCTCAGAGAACTGGACTCAACACGCCTGATTCACCGCACAAGAATATATCTGACTAGTAATAATCTTAAAAACTATGTATTGATATCTCTCTGTTAGTGTGTCAAGTGGGTGTAAAGCGGCATAAACACAGCTGTGAAAAGCAGCTAAACCCCATTATAAAAATAAATTACTTTTAAAAACACATGAAACAAAGACAGTGAAAGAGAGAGAAATTCTTACACAATTCGTTCAGGGGCTGTGATGCAACCTGGATTGACCATATCTAGACCCACAGCTGGATGAGACATAAGGGTGGACACTCTTGGGGCTGAGAGGTTTGGTGAAGTTGGGTGAGCAAACCCAGACCCTTTAAAGTAATACTGCGTGCTACCCGTCCCATGGGTCCCAAATCTCCAGGTTCAAGGGCATCTTCCTACATCGAAAACAGGCATGAGAAACCCAGAAGATGGTACACCATGTGATGGGGAAAGGTTTCTAAAACGCACCTCATTTCTCATCTCCTTGTGCTCGGGTTCGCCATTCCAGCCACTTTACTAGCAATCTCCCTACGTGGAGCAACAGCACCTTTAACCTCCTGTTCCGTACAGGTTGCAATTTGTCCTGAGGATGAACGGGAAGACGGGGAACCAATGAGAGACTAGCTCTTGGTGTTGGGACAGGCACAGGTCACTCTATTTTCCCATCAGGAAGAAGAATTAACCACAGGCTCAGCCTGCCCCCCGGAACCAGAACAGGGCCTGAAGCCATCCTGCGCTTTTGCGGCCAGCTCCCAAAAAAGCGAGTTGTAAAATGGAGCTTCAGGGCACTGCAATTCAAAAACCTGCAGAGTTATAAATGATAACTCTCGTCCACAAATATATTGAGGGAAGGCAAAGAAGAGGATTTGAAGTCAAGGCAGAATTGCAGGAAACAGATTTCAGGAGGTAGATTCGAATCGCCTTTAAAGCACATGAAAAGCGGCAAAACGTTGACAATGATGCCCTTGGCCAAAAAGGGCGTATGCGTTTTTTCCTGAATATATTCAGGAAAAAACGCATACGCCCTTTTTGGCCAACCAAGCAACCTGGAAAGGCAAATCAGCGCTACAAAGAAGTCGCGCTTCCTATCGGTCAAAAGGGCCATGCTGAAAAAAGTATCAAAACCAGAAATGCAGGACCGGCCATGGAGAAATGGGAGCCTTGCTACACTGATGGGCGGGATGTAAATTGCCAACAGCCACTCTGGAGAAGGGCACGGTGTGTCCTGAAACAGCTAAAAAACACAGCTTAGAGAGCATAGGGCACTTCCACGCATGGGGGTATAAAGTGGGAAAATTAAAAATCAGCAAGACACAAGCACCCCATAGTTTAGGGCTGCTCTTTTGACAAGGACCTCCACTTCAATCCACCTTAAATATCCCAGGAAAGCGAAAAATGGATAAAAAAGTTGTAGTCCTTATGTACAATGGAATATCACTCAGCCATGAAATCAATATCATAAGGCTAGTAGCAGCATGATGAGTGGATTTAGGTACGACGATTCTAAGTGAAATAAGTCACACAGAAAAGGACACTTCTCATAAGGTGTCACTTATAGAGGGAATGTAAAAACCGTTACACTTGAACTGAATTACAAAACAGAACAGAGTCACACATGCAGAAAACACACTACGGCTGCTTAACTGGAAAGATGAGGTGGGGTGATACATAAAACAAGAGTTTCAAATTAGCTCAGATACCGTTCCATAAACCCAATATGTAATAGACAAAACCTACTCCTTGCTCAGAGAACTGGACTCAACACGCCTGATTCACCGCACAAGAATATATCTGACTAGTAATAATCTTAAAACCTATGAATTGATATCTCTCTGTTAGTGTGTCAAGTGGGTGTAAAGCGGCATAAACACAGCCGTGAAAAGCAGCTAAACCCCATTATAAAAATAAATTACTTTTAAAAACCCATGAAACAAAGACAGGGAAAGAGAGAGAAATTCTTACACAATTCGTTCAGGGGCTGTGATGCAACCTGGATTGACCATATCTACACCCACAGCTGGATGAGACATAAGGGTGGACACTCTTGGGGCTGAGAGGTTTGGTGAAGTTGGGTGAGCAAACGCAGACCCTTTAAAGTAATACTGCGTGCTACCCATTGCATGGGTCCCAAATCTCCAGGTTCAAGGGCATCTTCCTACATCGAAAACATGCATGAGAAACCCAGAAGATGGTACACCGTGTGATGGGGAAAGGTTTCTAAAACGCACCTCATTTCTCATCTCCTTGTGCTCGGGTTCGCCATTCCAGCCACTTTACTAGCAATCTCCCTACGTGGAGCATCAGCACCTTTAACCTCCTCTTCCGTACAGGTTGCAGTTTGTCCTGAGGATGAATGGGAAGACGGGGAACCAATGAGAGACTAGCTCTTGGTGTTGGGACAGGCACAGGTCACTCTATTTTCCCATCAGGAAGAAGAATTAACCACAGGCTCACCCTGCCAACCGGAACCAGAACAGGGCCTGAAGCCATCCTGCGCTTTTGCGGCCAGCTCCCAAAAAAGCGAGTTCTAAAATGGAGCTTCAGGGCACAGCCATTCACAAACCTGCAGAGTTATAAATGATAACTCTCGTCCACAAATATATTGAGGGAAGGCAAAGAAGAGGATTTGAAATCAAGGCAGAATTGCAGGAAACAGATTTCAGGAGGTAGATTCGAATCGCCTTTAAAGCACATGAAAAGCGGCAAAACGTTGACAATGATGCCCTTGGCCAAAAAGGGCGTATGCGTTTTTTCCTGAATATATTCAGGAAAAAACGCATACGCCCTTTTTGGCCAACCAAGCAACCTGGAAAGGCAAATCAGCGCTACAAAGAAGTCTCGCTTCCCTTCGGTCAAAAGGGCCATGCTGAAAAAAGTTTCAAAACCAGAAATGCAGGACAGGCCATGGAGAAATGGGAGCCTTGCTACACTGATGGGCGGGATGTAAATTGCCAACAGCCAGTGTGGAGAAGGGTACGGTGTGTCCTGGAACAGCTAAAAAACACAGCTTAGAGAGCATAGGGCACTTCCACGCATGGGGGTATAAAGTGGGAAAATTAAAAATCAGCAAGACACAAGCACCCCAAAGTTTAGGGCTGCTCTGTTGACAAGGACCTCCACTTCATTCCACCTTAAATATCCCAGGAAAGCGAAAAATGGATAAAAAAGTTGTAGACCTTATGTACAATGGAATATCACTCAGCCATGAAATCAATATCATAAGGCTAGTAGCAGCATGATGAGTGGATTTAGGTACGACGATTCTAAGTGAAATAAGTCACACAGAAAAGGACACTTCTCATAAGGTGTCACTTATAGAGGGAATGTAAAAACCGTGACACTTGAACTGAATTACAAAACAGAACAGAGTCACACATGCAGAAAACACACTATGGCTGCTTAACGGGAAAGGTGAGGTGGGGTGATACACAAAACAAGAGTTTCAAATTAGCTCAGATACCGTTCCATAAACCCAATATGTAATAGACAAGACCTACTCCTTGCTCAGAGAACTGGACTCAACACGCCTGATTCACCGCACAAGAATATATCTGACTAGTAATAATCTTAAAACCTATGTATTGATATCTCTCTGTTAGTGTGTCAAGTGGGTGTAAAGCGGCATAAACACAGCCGTGAAAAGCAGCTAAACCCCATTATAAAAATAAATTACTTTTAAAAACCCATGAAACAAAGACAGTGAAAGAGAGAGAAATTCTTACACAATTCGTTCAGGGGCTGTGATGCAACCTGGATTGACCATATCTAGACCCACAGCTGGATGAGACATAAGGGTGGATACTCTTGGGGCTGAGAGGTTTGGTGAGGTTGGGTGAGCAAACGCAGACCCTTTAAAGTAATACTGCGTGCTACCCGTCCCATGGGTCCCAAATCTCCAGGTTCAAGGGCATCTTCCTACATCGAAAACCGGCATGAGAAACCAAGAAGATGGTACACCGTGTGTGGGGGAAAGGTTTCTAAAATGCACCTCATTTCTCATCTCCTTGTGCTCGGGTTCGCCATTCCAGTCACTTTAGTAGCAATCTCCCTGCTTGGAGGATCAGCATCTTTAACCTCCTGTTCCGTACAGGTTGCAATTTGTCCTGAGGATGAACGGGAAGACGGGGAAACAATGAGAGATTAGCTCTTGGTGTTGGGACAGGCACAGGTCACTCTATTTTCCCATCAGGAAGAAGAATTAACCACAGGCTCAGCCTGCCCCCCGGAACCAGAACAAGGCCTGAAGCCATCCTGCGCTTTTGCGGCCAGCTCCCAAAAAAGCGAGTTCTAAAATGGAGCTTCAGGGCACTGCAATTCAAAAACCTGCAGAGTTATAAATGATAACTCTCGTCCACAAATATATTGAGGGAAGGCAAAGAAGAGGATTTGAAGTCAAGGCAGAATTGCAGGAAACAGATTTCAGGAGGTAGATTCGAATCGCCTTTAAAGCACATGAAAAGCGGCAAAACGTTGACAATGATGCCCTTGGCCAAAAAGGGCGTATGCGTTTTTTCCTGAATATATTCAGGAAAAAACGCATACGCCCTTTTTGGCCAACCAAGCAACCTGGAAAGGCAAATCAGCGCTACAAAGAAGTCGCGCTTCCTATCGGTCAAAAGGGCCATGCTGAAAAAAGTATCAAAACCAGAAATGCAGGACAGGCCATGGAGAAATGGGAGCCTTGCTACACTGATGGGCGGGATGTAAATTGCCAACAGCCACTCTGGAGAAGGGCACGGTGTGTCCTGAAACAGCTAAAAAACACAGCTTAGAGAGCATAGGGCACTTCCACGCATGGGGGTATAAAGTGGGAAAATTAAAAATCAGCAAGACACAAGCACCCCATAGTTTAGGGCTGCTCTTTTGACAAGGACCTCCACTTCAATCCACCTTAAATATCCCAGGAAAGCGAAAAATGGATAAAAAAGTTGTAGTCCTTATGTACAATGGAATATCACTCAGCCATGAAATCAATATCATAAGGCTAGTAGCAGCATGATGAGTGGATTTAGGTACGACGATTCTAAGTGAAATAAGTCACACAGAAAAGGACACTTCTCATAAGGTGTCACTTATAGAGGGAATGTAAAAACCGTTACACTTGAACTGAATTACAAAACAGAACAGAGTCACACATGCAGAAAACACACTACGGCTGCTTAACTGGAAAGATGAGGTGGGGTGATACATAAAACAAGAGTTTCAAATTAGCTCAGATACCGTTCCATAAACCCAATATGTAATAGACAAAACCTACTCCTTGCTCAGAGAACTGGACTCAACACGCCTGATTCACCGCACAAGAATATATCTGACTAGTAATAATCTTAAAACCTATGAATTGATATCTCTCTGTTAGTGTGTCAAGTGGGTGTAAAGCGGCATAAACACAGCCGTGAAAAGCAGCTAAACCCCATTATAAAAATAAATTACTTTTAAAAACCCATGAAACAAAGACAGGGAAAGAGAGAGAAATTCTTACACAATTCGTTCAGGGGCTGTGATGCAACCTGGATTGACCATATCTACACCCACAGCTGGATGAGACATATGGGTGGACACTCTTGGGGCTGAGAGGTTTGGTGAAGTTGGGTGAGCAAACGCAGACCCTTTAAAGTAATACTGCGTGCTACCCATTGCATGGGTCCCAAATCTCCAGGTTCAAGGGCATCTTCCTACATCGAAAACATGCATGAGAAACCCAGAAGATGGTACACCGTGTGATGGGGAAAGGTTTCTAAAACGCACCTCATTTCTCATCTCCTTGTGCTCGGGTTCGCCATTCCAGCCACTTTACTAGCAATCTCCCTACGTGGAGCATCAGCACCTTTAACCTCCTGTTCCGTACAGGTTGCAGTTTGTCCTGAGGATGAATGGGAAGACGGGGAACCAATGAGAGACTAGCTCTTGGTGTTGGGACAGGCACAGGTCACTCTATTTTCCCATCAGGAAGAAGAATTAACCACAGGCTCACCCTGCCCACCGGAACCAGAACAGGGCCTGAAGCCATCCTGCGCTTTTGCGGCCAGCTCCCAAAAAAAGCGAGTTGTAAAATGGAGCTTCAGGGCACAGCAATTCACAAACCTGCAGAGTTATAAATGATAACTCTCGTCCACAAATATATTGAGGGAAGGCAAAGAAGAGGATTTGAAATCAAGGCAGAATTGCAGGAAACAGATTTCAGGAGGTACATTCGAATCGCCTTTAAAGCACATTAAAAGCGGCAAAACGTTGACAATGATGCCCTTGGCCAAAAAGGGCGTATGCGTTTTTTCCTGAATATATTCAGGAAAAAACGCATACGCCCTTTTTGGCCAACCAAGCAACCTGGAAAGGCAAATCAGCGCTACTAAGAAGTCTCGCTTCCCATTGGTCAAAAGGGCCATTCTGAAAAAAGTGTCAAAACCAGAAATGCAGGACAGGCCATGGAGAAATGGGAGCCTTGCTACACTGATGGGCGGGATGTAAATTGCCAACAGCCACTCTGGAGAAGGGTACGGTGTGTCCTGAACCATCTAAAAAACACAGCCTAGAGAGGATAGGGCACTTCCACGCATGGGGGTATAAAGTGGGAAAATTGAAAATCAGCAAGACACAAGCACCCCAACGTTTAGGGCTGCTCTGTTGACAAGGACTTCCACTTCATTCCACCTTAAATATCCCAGGAAAGAGAAAAATGGATAAAAAAGTTGGGGTCCTTATATACGATGGAATATCACTCAGCCATGAAATCAATGTCATAAGGCTAGTAGGAGCATGATGAGTGGATTTAGGTACGACGATTCTAAGTGAAATAAGTCACACAGAAAAGGACACTTCTCATAAGGTGTCACTTATAGAGGGAATGTAAAAACTGTTACACTTGAACTAAATTACAAAACAGAACAGAGTCACACATGCAGAAAACACACTATGGCTGCTTAACTGGAAAGGTGAGGTGGGGTGATACATAAATCAAGAGTTTCAAATTAGCTCAGATACCGTTCCATAAACCCAATATGTAATAGACAAAACCTACTCCTTGCTCAGAGAACTGGACTCAACACGCCTGATTCACCGCACAAGAATATATCTGACTAGTAATAATCTAAAAACCTATGAATTGATATCTCTCTGTTAGTGTGTCAAGTGGGTGTAAAGCGGCATAAACACAGCCGTGAAAAGCAGCTAAACCACATTATAAAAATAAATTACTTTTAAAAACCCATGAAACAAAGACAGTGAAAGAGAGAGAAATTCTTACACAATTCGTTCAGGGGCTGTGATGCAACCTGGATTGACCATATCTAGACCCACAGCTGGATGAGACATAACGGTGGACACTCTTGGGGCTGAGAGGTTTGGTGAAGTTGGGTGAGCAAACGCAGACCCTTTAAAGTAATACTGCGTGCGACCCATCGCATGGGTCCCAAATCTCCAGGTTCAAGGGCATCTTCCTACATCGAAAACAGGCATGAGAAACCCAGAAGATGGTACACCGTGTGATGGGGAAAGGTTTCTAAAACGCACCTCATTTCTCATCTCCTTGTGCTCGGGTTTGCCATTCCAGCCACTTTACTAGCAATCTCCCTACTTGGAGCATCAGCACCTTTAACCTCCTGCTCCTTACAGGTTGCAATTTGTCCTGAGGATGAACGGGAAAACGGGGAACCAATGAGAGACTAGCTCTTGGTGTTGGGACAGGCACAGGTCACTCTATTTTCCCATCAGGAAGAAGAATTAACCACAGGCTAAGCCTGCCCCCCGGAACCAGAACAGGGCCTGAAGCCATCCTGCGCTTTTGCGGCCACCTCCCAAAAAAGCGAGTTGTAAAATGGAGCTTCAGGGCACTGCAATTCAAAAACCTGCAGAGTTATAAATGATAACTCTCGTCCACAAATATATTGAGGGAAGGCAAAGAAGAGGATTTGCAGTCAAGGCAGAATTGCAGGAAACAGATTTCAGGAGGTAGATTCGAATCGCCTTTAAAGCACATGAAAAGCGGCAAAACGTTGACAATGATGCCCTTGGCCAAAAAGGGCGTATGCGTTTTTTCCTGAATATATTCAGGAAAAAACGCATACGCCCCTTTTGGCCAACCAAGCAACCTGGAAAGGCAAATCAGGGCTACAAAGAAGTCTCGCTTCCCTTCGGTCAAAAGGGCCATGCTGAAAAAAGTTTCAAAACCAGAAATGCAGGACAGGCCATGGAGAAATGGGAGCCTTGCTACACTGATGGGTGGGATGTAAATTGCCAACAGCCAGTCGGGAGAAGGGTACGGTGTGTCCTGAAACAGCTAAAAAACACAGCTTAGAGAGCATAGGGCACTTCCACGCATGGGGGTATAAAGTGGGAAAATTAAAAATCAGCAAGACACAAGCACCCCAAAGTTTAGGGCTGCTCTGTTGACAAGGACCTCCACTTCATTCCACCTTAAATATCTCAGGAAAGCGAAAAATGGATAAAAAAGTTGTAGACCTTATGTACAATGGAATATCACTCAGCCATGAAATCAATATCATAAGGCTAGTAGCAGCATGATGAGTGGATTTAGGTATGACGATTCTAAGTGAAATAAGTCACACAGAAAAGGACACTTCTCATAAGGTGTCACTTATAGAGGGAATGTAAAAACCGTTACACTTGAACTGAATTACAAAACAGAACAGGGTCACACGTGCAGAAAACACACTATGGCTGCTTAACGGGAAAGGTGAGGTGGGGTGATACATAAAACAAGAGTTTCAAATTAGCTCAGATACCGTTCCATAAACCCAAAATGTAATAGACAAGACCTACTCCTTGCTCAGAGAACTGGACTCAACACGCCTGATTCACCGCACAAGAATATATCTGACTAGTAATAATCTTAAAACCTATGTATTGATATCTCTCTGTTAGTGTGTCAAGTGGGTGTAAAGCGGCATAAACACAGCCGTGAAAAGCAGCTAAACCCCATTATAAAAATAAATTACTTTTAAAAACCCATGAAACAAAGACAGTGAAAGAGAGAGAAATTCTTACACAATTCGTTCAGGGGCTGTGATGCAACCTGGATTGACCATATCTAGACCCACAGCTGGATGAGACATAAGGGTGGACACTCTTGGGGCTGAGAGGTTTGGTGAAGTTGGGTGAGCAAACCCAGACCCTTTAAAGTAATACTGCGTGCTACCCGTCCCATGGGTCCCAAATCTCCAGGTTCAAAGGCATCTTCCTACATAGAAAACCGGCATGAGAAACCCAGAAAATGGTACACCGTGTGATGGGGAAAGGTTTCTAAAACGCACCTCATTTCTCATCTCCTTGTGCTCGGGTTCGCCATTCCAGCCACTTTACTAGCAATCTCCCTACGTGGAGCATCAGCACCTTTAACCTCCTGTTCCGTACAGGTTGCAATTTGTCCTGAGGATGAATGGGAAGACGGGGAACCAATGAGAGACCTGCTCCTGGTGTTGGGACAGGCACAGGTCACTCTATTTTCCCATCAGGAAGAAGAATTAACCACAGGCTCACCCTGCCAACCGGAACCAGAACAGGGCTTGAAGCCATCCTGCGCTTTTGCGGCCAGCTCCCAAAAAAGCGAGTTCTAAAATGGAGCTTCAGGGCACAGCAATTCACAAACCTGCAGAGTTATAAATGATAACTCTCGTCCACAAATATATTGAGGGAAGGCAAAGAAGAGGATTTGAAATCAAGGCAGAATTGCAGGAAACAGATTTCAGGAGGTAGATTCGAATCGCCTTTAAAGTACATGAAAAGCGGCAAAACGTTGACAATGATGCCCTTGGCTAAAAAGGGCGTATGCGTTTTTTCCTGAATATATTCAGGAAAAAACGCATACGCCCCTTTTGGCCAACCAAGCAACCTGGAAAGGCAAATCAGCGCTACAAAGAAGTCTCGCTTCCCTTCGGTCAAAAGGGCCATGCTGAAAAAAGTTTCAAAACCAGAAATGCAGGACAGGCCATGGAGAAATGGGAGCCTTGCTACACTGATGGGCGGGATGTAAATTGCCAACAGCCAGTCTGGAGAAGGGTACGGTGTGTCCTGAAACAGCTAAAAAACACAGTTTAGAGAGCATAGGGCACTTCCACGCATGGGGGTATAAAGTGGGAAAATTAAAAATCAGCAAGACACAAGCACCCCAAAGTTTAGGGCTGCTCTGTTGACAAGGACCTCCACTTCATTCCACCTTAAATATCCCAGGAAAGCGAAAAATGGATAAAAAAGTTGTAGACCTTATGTACAATGGAATATCACTCAGCCATGAAATCAATATCATAAGGCTACTAGCAGCATGATGAGTGGATTTAGGTACGACGATTCTAAGTGAAATAAGTCACACAGAAAAGGACACTTCTCATAAGGTGTCACTTATAGAGGGAATGTAAAAACCGTTACACTTGAACTGAATTACAAAACAGAACAGGGTCACACATGCAGAAAACACACTATGGCTGCTTAACGGGAAAGGTGAGGTGGGGTGATACATAAAACAAGAGTTTCAAATTAGCTCAGATACCGTTCCATAAACCCAATATGTAATAGACAAGACCTACTCCTTGCTCAGAGAACTGGACTCAACACGCCTGATTCACCGCACAAGAATATATCTGAGTAGTAATAATCTTAAAACCTATATATTGATATCTCTCTGTTAGTGTGTCAAGTGGGTGTAAAGCGGCATAAACACAGCCGTGAAAAGCAGCTAAACCCCATTATAAAAATAAATTACTTTTAAAAACCCATGAAACAAAGACAGTGAAAGAGAGAGAAATTCTTACACAATTCGTTCAGGGGCTGTGATGCAACCTGGATTGACCATATCTAGACCCACAGCTGGATGAGACATAAGGGTGGACACTCTTGGGGCTGAGAGGTTTGGTGAAGTTGGGTGAGCAAACCCAGACCCTTTAAAGTAATACTGCGTGCTACCCGTCCCATGGGTCCCAAATCTCCAGGTTCAAGGGCATCTTCCTACATCGAAAACCGGCATGAGAAACCCAGAAGATGGTACACCGTGTGATGGGGAAAGGTTTCTAAAACGCACCTCATTTCTCATCTCCTTGTGCTCGGGTTCGCCATTCCAGCCACTTTACTAGCAATCTCCCTACGTGGAGCATCAGCACCTTTAACCTCCTGTTCCGTACAGGTTGCAATTTGTCCTGAGGATGAATGGGAAGACGGGGAAACAATGAGAGACTAGCTCCTGGTGTTGGGACAGGCACAGGTCACTCTATTTTCCCATCAGGAAGAAGAATTAACCACAGGCTCACCCTGCCAACCGGAACCAGAACAGGGCCTGAAGCCATCCTGCGCTTTTGCGGCCAGCTCCCAAAAAAGCGAGTTCTAAAATGGAGCTTCAGGGCACAGCAATTCACAAACCTGCAGAGTTATAAATGATAACTCTCGTCCACAAATATATTGAGGGAAGGCAAAGAAGAGGATTTGAAATCAAGGCAGAATTGCAGGAAACAGATTTCAGGAGGTAGATTCGAATCGCCTTTAAAGCACATGAAAAGCGGCAAAACGTTGACAATGATGCCCTTGGCCAAAAAGGGCGTATGCGTTTTTTCCTGAATATATTCAGGAAAAAACGCATACGCCCTTTTTGGCCAACCAAGCAACCTGGAAAGGCAAATCAGCGCTACAATGAAGTCTCGCTTCCCTTCGGTCAAAAGGGCCATGCTGAAAAAAGTTTCAAAACCAGAAATGCAGGACAGGCCATGGAGAAATGGGAGCCTTGCTACACTGATGGGCGGGATGTAAATTGCCAACAGCCAGTCTGGAGAAGGGTACGGTGTGTCCTGAAACAGCTAAAAAACACAGCTTAGAGAGCATAGGGCACTTCCACGCATGGGGGTATAAAGTGGGAAAATTAAAAATCAGCAAGACACAAGCACCCCAAAGTTTAGGGCTGCTCTGTTGACAAGGACCTCCACTACATTCCACCTTAAATATCCCAGGAAAGCGAAAAATGGATAAAAAAGTTGTAGACCTTATGTACAATGGAATATCACTCAGCAATGAAATCAATATCATAAGGCTAGTAGCAGCATGATGAGTGGATTTAGGTACGACGATTCTAAGTGAAATAAGTCACACAGAAAAGGACACTTCTCATAAGGTGTCACTTATAGAGGGAATGTAAAAACCGTTACACTTGAACTGAATTACAAAACAGAACAGAGTGACACATGCAGAAAACACACTATGGCTGCTTAACGGGAAAGGGGAGGTGGGGAGATACATAAAACAAGAGTTTCAAATTAGCTCAGATACCATTCCATAAACCCAAAATGTAATAGACAAGACCTACTCCTTGCTCAGAGAACTGGACTCAACACGCCTGATTCACCGCACAAGAATATATCTGACTAGTAATAATCTTAAAAACTATGTATTAATATCTCTCTGTTAGTGTGTCAAGTGGGTGTAAAGCGGCATAAACACAGCCGTGAAAAGCAGCTAAACCCCATTATAAAAATAAATTACTTTTAAAAACACATGAAACAAAGACAGTGAAAGAGAGAGAAATTCTTACACAATTCGTTCAGGGGCTGTGATGCAACCTGGATTGACCATATCTAGACCCACAGCTGGATGAGACATAAGGGTGGACACTCTTGGGGCTGAGAGGTTTGGTGAAGTTGGGTGAGCAAACCCAGACCCTTTAAAGTAATACTGCGTGCTACCCGTCCCATGGGTCCCAAATCTCCAGGTTCAAGGGCATCTTCCTACATCGAAAACAGGCATGAGAAACCCAGAAGATGGTACACCATGTGATGGGGAAAGGTTTCTAAAACGCACCTCATTTCTCATCTCCTTGTGCTCGGGTTCGCCATTCCAGCCACTTTACTAGCAATCTCCCTACGTGGAGCAACAGCACCTTTAACCTCTTGTTCCGTACAGGTTGCAATTTGTCCTGAGGATGAACGGGAAGACGGGGAACCAATGAGAGGCTAGCTCTTGGTGTTGGGACAGGCACAGGTCACTCTATTTTCCCATCAGGAAGAAGAATTAACCACAGGCTCAGCCTGCCCCCCGGAACCAGAACAGGGCCTGAAGCCATCCTGCGCTTTTGCGGCCAGCTCCCAAAAAAGCGAGTTCTAAAATGGAGCTTCAGGGCACTGCAATTCAAAAACCTGCAGAGTTATAAATGATAACTCTCGTCCACAAATATATTGAGGGAAGGCAAAGAAGAGGATTTGAAGTCAAGGCAGAATTGCAGGAAACAGATTTCAGGAGGTAGATTCGAATCGCCTTTAAAGCACATGAAAAGCGGCAAAACGTTGACAATGATGCCCTTGGCCAAAAAGGGCGTATGCGTTTTTTCCTGAATATATTCAGGAAAAAACGCATACGCCCTTTTTGGCCAACCAAGCAACCTGGAAAGGCAAATCAGCGCTACAAAGAAGTCGCGCTTCCTATCGGTCAAAAGGGCCATGCTGAAAAAAGTATCAAAACCAGAAATGCAGGACAGGCCATGGAGAAATGGGAGCCTTGCTACACTGATGGGCGGGATGTAAATTGCCAACAGCCACTCTGGAGAAGGGCACGGTGTGTCCTGAAACAGCTAAAAAACACAGCTTAGAGAGCATAGGGCACTTCCACGCATGGGGGTATAAAGTGGGAAAATTAAAAATCAGCAAGACACAAGCACCCCATAGTTTAGGGCTGCTCTTTTGACAAGGACCTCCACTTCAATCCACCTTAAATATCCCAGGAAAGCGAAAAATGGATAAAAAAGTTGTAGTCCTTATGTACAATGGAATATCACTCAGCCATGAAATCAATATCATAAGGCTAGTAGCAGCATGATGAGTGGATTTAGGTACGACGATTCTAAGTGAAATAAGTCACACAGAAAAGGACACTTCTCATAAGGTGTCACTTATAGAGGGAATGTAAAAACCGTTACACTTGAACTGAATTACAAAACAGAACAGAGTCACACATGCAGAAAACACACTACGGCTGCTTAACTGGAAAGATGAGGTGGGGTGATACATAAAACAAGAGTTTCAAATTAGCTCAGATACCGTTCCATAAACCCAATATGTAATAGACAAAACCTACTCCTTGCTCAGAGAACTGGACTCAACACGCCTGATTCACCGCACAAGAATATATCTGACTAGTAATAATCTTAAAACCTATGAATTGATATCTCTCTGTTAGTGTGTCAAGTGGGTGTAAAGCGGCATAAACACAGCCGTGAAAAGCAGCTAAACCCCATTATAAAAATAAATTACTTTTAAAAACCCATGAAACAAAGACAGGGAAAGAGAGAGAAATTCTTACACAATTCGTTCAGGGGCTGTGATGCAACCTGGATTGACCATATCTACACCCACAGCTGGATGAGACATATGGGTGGACACTCTTGGGGCTGAGAGGTTTGGTGAAGTTGGGTGAGCAAACGCAGACCCTTTAAAGTAATACTGCGTGCTACCCATTGCATGGGTCCCAAATCTCCAGGTTCAAGGGCATCTTCCTACATCGAAAACATGCATGAGAAACCCAGAAGATGGTACACCGTGTGATGGAGAAAGGTTTCTAAAACGCACCTCATTTCTCATCTCCTTGTGCTCGGGTTCGCCATTCCAGCCACTTTACTAGCAATCTCCCTACGTGGAGCATCAGCACCTTTAACCTCCTGTTCCGTACAGGTTGCAGTTTGTCCTGAGGATGAATGGGAAGACGGGGAACCAATGAGAGACTAGCTCTTGGTGTTGGGACAGGCACAGGTCACTCTATTTTCCCATCAGGAAGAAGAATTAACCACAGGCTCACCCTGCCCACCGGAACCAGAACAGGGCCTGAAGCCATCCTGCGCTTTTGCGGCCAGCTCCCAAAAAAAGCGAGTTGTAAAATGGAGCTTCAGGGCACAGCAATTCACAAACCTGCAGAGTTATAAATGATAACTCTCGTCCACAAATATATTGAGGGAAGGCAAAGAAGAGGATTTGAAATCAAGGCAGAATTGCAGGAAACAGATTTCAGGAGGTACATTCGAATCGCCTTTAAAGCACATTAAAAGCGGCAAAACGTTGACAATGATGCCCTTGGCCAAAAAGGGCGTATGCGTTTTTTCCTGAATATATTCAGGAAAAAACGCATACGCCCTTTTTGGCCAACCAAGCAACCTGGAAAGGCAAATCAGCGCTACTAAGAAGTCTCGCTTCCCATTGGTCAAAAGGGCCATTCTGAAAAAAGTGTCAAAACCAGAAATGCAGGACAGGCCATGGAGAAATGGGAGCCTTGCTACACTGATGGGCGGGATGTAAATTGCCAACAGCCACTCTGGAGAAGGGTACGGTGTGTCCTGAACCATCTAAAAAACACAGCCTAGAGAGGATAGGGCACTTCCACGCATGGGGGTATAAAGTGGGAAAATTGAAAATCAGCAAGACACAAGCACCCCAACGTTTAGGGCTGCTCTGTTGACAAGGACTTCCACTTCATTCCACCTTAAATATCCCAGGAAAGAGAAAAATGGATAAAAAAGTTGGGGTCCTTATATACGATGGAATATCACTCAGCCATGAAATCAATGTCATAGGGCTAGTAGGAGCATGATGAGTGGATTTAGGTACGACGATTCTAAGTGAAATAAGTCACACAGAAAAGGACACTTCTCATAAGGTGTCACTTATAGAGGGAATGTAAAAACTGTTACACTTGAACTAAATTACAAAACAGAACAGAGTCACACATGCAGAAAACACACTATGGCTGCTTAACTGGAAAGGTGAGGTGGGGTGATACATAAATCAAGAGTTTCAAATTAGCTCAGATACCGTTCCATAAACCCAATATGTAATAGACAAAACCTACTCCTTGCTCAGAGAACTGGACTCAACACGCCTGATTCACCGCACAAGAATATATCTGACTAGTAATAATCTTAAAACCTATGAATTGATATCTCTCTGTTAGTGTGTCAAGTGGGTGTAAAGCGGCATAAACACAGCCGTGAAAAGCAGCTAAACCACATTATAAAAATAAATTACTTTTAAAAACCCATGAAACAAAGACAGTGAAAGAGAGAGAAATTCTTACACAATTCGTTCAGGGGCTGTGATGCAACCTGGATTGACCATATCTAGACCCACAGCTGGATGAGACATAACGGTGGACACTCTTGGGGCTGAGAGGTTTGGTGAAGTTGGGTGAGCAAACGCAGACCCTTTAAAGTAATACTGCGTGCGACCCATCGCATGGGTCCCAAATCTCCAGGTTCAAGGGCATCTTCCTACATCGAAAACAGGCATGAGAAACCCAGAAGATGGTACACCGTGTGATGGGGAAAGGTTTCTAAAACGCACCTCATTTCTCATCTCCTTGTGCTCGGGTTTGCCATTCCAGCCACTTTACTAGCAATCTCCCTACTTGGAGCATCAGCACCTTTAACCTCCTGTTCCTTACAGGTTGCAATTTGTCCTGAGGATGAACGGGAAAAAGGGAACCAATGAGAGACTAGCTCTTGGTGTTGGGACAGGCACAGGTCACTCTATTTTCCCATCAGGAAGAAGAATTAACCACAGGCTCCCCCTGCCCAACGGAACCAGAACAGGGCCTGAAGCCATCCTGCTCTTTTGCGGCCAGCTCCCAAAAAAGCGAGTTGTAAAATGGAGCTTCAGGGCACAGCAATTCACAAACCTGCAGAGTTATAAATGATAACTCTTGTCCACAAATATATTGAGGGAAGGCAAAGAAGAGGATTTGAAATCAAGGCAGAATTGCAGGAAACAGATTTCAGGAGGTACATTCGAATCGCCTTTAAAGCACATTAAAAGCGGCAAAACGTTGACAATGATGCCCTTGGCCAAAAAGGGCGTATGCGTTTTTTCCTGAATATATTCAGGAAAAAACGCATACGCCCTTTTTGGCCAACCAAGCAACCTGGAAAGGCAAATCAGCGCTACAAAGAAGTCTCGCTTCCCATTGGTCAAAAGGGCCATTCTGAAAAAAGTGTCAAAACCAGAAATGCAGGACAGGCCATGGAGAAATGGGAGCCTTGCTACACTGATGGGCGGGATGTAAATTGCCAACAGCCACTCTGGAGAAGGGTACGGTGTGTCCTGAACCATCTAAAAAACACAGCCTAGAGAGGATAGGGCACTTCCACGCATGGGGGTATAAAGTGGGAAAATTGAAAATCAGCAAGACACAAGCACCCCAACGTTTAGGGCTGCTCTGTTGACAAGGACTTCCACTTCATTCCACCTTAAATATCCCAGGAAAGAGAAAAATGGATAAAAAAGTTGGGGTCCTTATATACGATGGAATATCACTCAGCCATGAAATCAATGTCATAAGGCTAGTAGGAGCATGATGAGTGGATTTAGGTACGACGATTCTAAGTGAAATAAGTCACACAGAAAAGGACACTTCTCATAAGGTGTCACTTATAGAGGGAATGTAAAAACTGTTACACTTGAACTAAATTACAAAACAGAACAGAGTCACACATGCAGAAAACACACTATGGCTGCTTAACTGGAAAGGTGAGGTGGGGTGATACATAAAACAAGAGTTTCAAATTAGCTCAGATACCGTTCCATAAACCCAATATGTAATAGACAAAACCTACTCCTTGCTCAGAGAACTGGACTCAACACGCCTGATTCACCGCACAAGAATATATCTGACTAGTAATAATCTTAAAACCTATGAATTGATATCTCTCTGTTAGTGTGTCAAGTGGGTGTAAAGCGGCATAAACACAGCCGTGAAAAGCAGCTAAACCACATTATAAAAATAAATTACTTTGAAAACCCATGAAACAAAGACAGTGAAAGAGAGAGAAATTCTTACACAATTCGTTCAGGGGCTGTGATGCAACCTGGATTGACCATATCTAGACCCACAGCTGGATGAGACATAACGCTGGACACTCTTGGGGCTGAGAGGTTTGGTGAAGTTGGGTGAGCAAACGCAGACCCTTTAAAGTAATACTGCGTGCGACCCATCGCATGGGTCCCAAATCTCCAGGTTCAAGGGCATCTTCCTACATCGAAAACAGGCATGAGAAACCCAGAAGATGGTACACCGTGTGATGGGGAAAGGTTTCTAAAACGCACCTCATTTCTCATCTCCTTGTGCTCGGGTTTGCCATTCCAGCCACTTTACTAGCAATCTCCCTACTTGGAGCATCAGCACCTTTAACCTCCTGTTCCTTACAGGTTGCAATTTGTCCTGAGGATGAACGGGAAAACGGGGAACCAATGAGAGACTAGCTCTTGGTGTTGGGACAGGCACAGGTCACTCTATTTTCCCATCAGGAAGAAGAATTAACCACAGGCTCAGCCTGCCCCCCGGAACCAGAACAGGGCCTGAAGCCATCCTGCGCTTTTGCGGCCACCTCCCAAAAAAGCGAGTTGTAAAATGGAGCTTCAGGGCACTGCAATTCAAAAACCTGCAGAGTTATAAATGATAACTCTCGTCCACAAATATATTGAGGGAAGGCAAAGAAGAGGATTTGCAGTCAAGGCAGAATTGCAGGAAACAGATTTCAGGAGGTAGATTCGAATCGCCTTTAAAGCACATGAAAAGCGGCAAAACGTTGACAATGATGCCCTTGGCCAAAAAGGGCGTATGCGTTTTTTCCTGAATATATTCAGGAAAAAACGCATACGCCCTTTTTGGCCAACCAAGCAACCTGGAAAGGCAAATCAGCGCTACAAAGAAGTCGCGCTTCCTATCGGTCAAAAGGGCCATGCTGAAAAAAGTATCTAAACCAGAAATGCAGGACAGGCCTTGGAGAAATGGGAGCCTTGCTACACTGATGGGCGGGATGTAAATTGCCAACAGCCACTCTGGAGAAGGGTACGGTGTGTCCTGAACCATCTAAAAAACACAGCCTAGAGAGGATAGGGCACTTCCACGCATGGGGGTATAAAGTGGGAAAATTGAAAATCAGCAAGACACAAGCACCCCAACGTTTAGGGCTGCTCTGTTGACAAGGACTTCCACTTCATTCCACCTTAAATATCCCTGGAAAGAGAAAAATGGATAAAAAAGTTGTAGTCCTTATGTACAATGGAATATCACTCAGCCATGAAATCAATGTCATAAGGCTAGTAGGAGCATGATGAGTGGATTTAGGTACGACGATTCTAAGTGAAATAAGTCACACAGAAAAGGACACTTCTCATAAGGTGTCACTTATAGAGGGAATGTAAAAACTGTTACACTTGAACTGAATTACAAAACAGAACAGAGTCACACATGCAGAAAACACACTATGGCTGCTTAACTGGAAAGGTGAGGTGGGGTGATACATAAAACAAGAGTTTCAAATTAGCTCAGATACCGTTCCATAAACCCAATATGTAATAGACAAAACCTACTCCTTGCTCAGAGAACTGGACTCAACACGCCTGATTCTCCGCACAAGAATATATCTGACTAGTAATAATCTTAAAACCTATGAATTGATATCTCTCTGTTAGTGTGTCAAGTGGGTGTAAAGCGGCATAAACACAGCCGTGAAAAGCAGCTAAACCACATTATAAAAATAAATTACTTTTAAAAACCCATGAAACAAAGACAGTGAAAGAGAGAGAAATTCTTACACAATTCGTTCAGGGGCTGTGATGCAACCTGGATTGACCATATCTAGACCCACAGCTGGATGAGACATAACGGTGGACACTCTTGGGGCTGAGAGGTTTGGTGAAGTTGGGTGAGCAAACGCAGACCCTTTAAAGTAATACTGCGTGCGACCCATCGCATGGGTCCCAAATCTCCAGGTTCAAGGGCATCTTCCTACATCGAAAACAGGCATGAGAAACCCAGAAGATGGTACACCGTGTGATGGGGAAAGGTTTCTAAAACGCACCTCATTTCTCATCTCCTTGTGCTCGGGTTTGCCATTCCAGCCACTTTACTAGCAATCTCCCTACTTGGAGCATTAGCACCTTTAACCTCCTGTTCCTTACAGGTTGCAATTTGTCCTGAGGATGAACGGGAAAACGGGGAACCAATGAGAGACTAGCTCTTGGTGTTGGGACAGGCACAGGTCACTCTATTTTCCCATCAGGAAGAAGAATTAACCACAGGCTCAGCCTGCCCCCCGGAACCAGAACAGGGCCTGAAGCCATCCTGCGCTTTTGCGGCCAGCTCCCAAAAAAGCGAGTTGTAAAATGGAGCTTCAGGGCACAGCAATTCACAAACCTGCAGATTTATAAATGATAACTCTCATCCACAAATATATTGAGGGAAGGCAAAGAAGAGGATTTGAAATCAAGGCAGAATTGCAGGAAACAGATTTCAGGAGGTAGATTAGAATCGCCTTTAAAGCACATGAAAAGCGGCAAAACGTTGACAATGATGCCCTTGGCCAAAAAGGGCGTATGCGTTTTTTCCTGAATATATTCAGGAAAAAACGCATACGCCCTTTTTGGCCAACCAAGCAACCTGGAAAGGCCAATCAGCGCTACAAAGAAGTCTCGCTTCCCATCGGTCAAAAGGGCCATGCTGAAAAAAGTGTCAAAACCAGAAATGCAGGACAGGCCATGGAGAAATGGGAGCCTTGCTACACTGATGGGCGGGATGTAAATTGCCAACAGCCACTCTGGAGAAGTGTACGGTGTGTCCTGAAACATCTAAAAAACACAGCTTAGAGAGCATAGGGCACTTCCACGCATGGGGGTATAAAGTGGGAAAATTAAAAATCAGCAAGACACAAGCACCCCAAAGTTTAGGGCTGCTCTGTTGACAAGGACCTCCACTTCATTCCACCTTAAATATCCCAGGAAAGCGAAAAATGGATAAAAAATTTGAGGTCCTTATGTACAATGGCATACCACTCAGCCATGAAATCAATGTCATAAGGCTAGTAGCAGCATGATGAGTGGATTTAGGTACGACGATTCTAAGTGAAATAAGTCACACAGAAAAGGACACTTCTCATAAGGTGTCACTTATAGAGGGAATGTAAAAACCGTTACACTTGAACTGAGTTACAAAACAGAACAGAGTCACACATGCAGAAAACACACTATGGCTGCTTAACGGGAAAGCGAGGTGGGGTGATACATAAAACAAGAGTTTCAAATTAGCTCAGATACCGTTCCATAAACCCAATATGTAATAGACAAGACCTACTCCTTGCTCAGAGAACTGGACTCAACACGCCCGATTCACCGCACAAGAATATATCTGACTAGTAATAATCTTAAAACCTATGTATTGATATCTCTCTGTTAGTGTGTCAAGTGGGTGTAAAGCGGCATAAACACAGCCGTGAAAAGCAGCTAAACCCCATTATAAAAATAAATTTCTTTTAAAAACCCATGAAACAAAGACAGTGAAAGAGAGAGAAATTCTTACACAATTCGTTCAGGGGCTGTGATGCAACCTGGATTGACCATATCTAGACCCACAGCTGGATGAGACATAAGGGTGGACACTCTTGGGGCTGAGAGGTTTGGTGAGGTTTGGTGAGCAAACGCAGACCCTTTAAAGTAATACTGCGTGCTACCCGTCCCATGGGTCCCAAATCTCCAGGTTCAAGGGCATCTTCGTACATCGAAAACATGCATGAGAAACCAAGAAGATGGTACACCGTGTCTTGGGGAAAGGTTTCTAAAATGCACCTCATTTCTCATCTCCTTGTGCTCGGGTTCGCCATTCCAGCCACTTTAGTAGCAATCTCCCTACTTGGAGCATCAGTATCTTTAACCTCCTGTTCCGTACAGGTTGCAATTTGTCCTGAGGATGAACGGGAAGACGGGGAACCAATGAGAGACTAGCTCTTGGTGTTGGGACAGGCACAGGTCACTCTATTTTCCTATCAGGAAGAAGAATTAACCACAGGCTCAGCCTGCCCCCCGGAACCAGAACAGGGCCTGAAGCCATCCTGCGCTTTTGCGGCCACCTCCCAAAAAAGCGAGTTGTAAAATGGAGCTTCAGGGCACTGCAATTCACAATCCTACAGAGTTATAAATGATAACTCTCGTCCACAAATATATTGAGGGAAGGCAAAGACGAGGAATTGAAATCAAGGCAGAATTGCAGGAAACAGATTTCAGGAGGTAGATTCGAATCGCCTTTAAAGCACATGAAAAGCGCCAAAACTTTGACAATGATGCCCTTGGCCAAAAAGGGCGTATGCGTTTTTTCCTGAATATATTCAGGAAAAAACGCATACGCCCCTTTTGGCCAACCAAGCAACCTGGAAAGGCAAATCAGCGCTACAAAGAAGTCTCGCTTCCCTTCGGTCAAAAGGGCCATGCTGAAAAAAGTTTCAAAACCAGAAATGCAGGACAGGCCATGGAGAAATGGGAGCCTTGCTACACTGATGGGCGGGATGTAAATTGCCAACAGCCAGTCTGGAGAAGGGTACGGTGTGTCCTGAAACAGCTAAAAAACACAGTTTAGAGAGCATAGGGCACTTCCACGCATGGGGGTATAAAGTGGGAAAATTAAAAATCAGCAAGACACAAGCACCCCAAATTTTAGGGCTGCTCTGTTGACAAGGACCTCCACTTCATTCCACCTTAAATATCCCAGGAAAGCGAAAAATGGATAAAAAAGTTGTAGACCTTATGTACAATGGAATATCACTCAGCCATGAAATCAATATCATAAGGCTACTAGCAGCATGATGAGTGGATTTAGGTACGACGATTCTAAGTGAAATAAGTCACACAGAAAAGGACACTTCTCATAAGGTGTCACTTATAGAGGGAATGTAAAAACCGTTACACTTGAACTGAATTACAAAACAGAACAGGGTCACACATGCAGAAAACACACTATGGCTGCTTAACGGGAAAGGTGAGGTGGGGTGATACATAAAACAAGAGTTTCAACTTAGCTCAGATACCGTTCCATAAACCCAATATGTAATAGACAAGACCTACTCCTTGCTCAGAGAACTGGACTCAACACGCCCGATTCACCGCACAAGAATATATCTGACTAGTAATAATCTTAAAACCTATGTATTGATATCTCTCTGTTAGTGTGTCAAGTGGGTGTAAAGCGGCATAAACACAGCCGTGAAAAGCAGCTAAACCCCATTATAAAAATAAATTTCTTTTAAAAACCCATGAAACAAAGACAGTGAAAGAGAGAGAAATTCTTACACAATTCGTTCAGGGGCTGTGATGCAACCTGGATTGACCATATCTAGACCCACAGCTGGATGAGACATAAGGGTGGACACTCTTGGGGCTGAGAGGTTTGGTGAAGTTGGGTGAGCAAACCCAGACCCTTTAAAGTAATACTGCGTGCTACCCGTCCCATGGGTCCCAAATCTCCAGGTTCAAGGGCATCTTCCTACATCGAAAACCGGCATGAGAAACCCAGAAGATGGTACACCGTGTGATGGGGAAAGGTTTCTAAAACGCACTTCATTTCTCATCTCCTTGTGCTCGGGTTCGCCATTCCACCCACTTTACTAGCAATCTCCCGACGTGGAGCATCAGCACCTTTAACCTCCTGTTCCGTACAGGTTGCAATTTGTCCTGAGGATGAATGGGAAGACGGGGAAACAATGAGAGACTAGCTCCTGGTGTTGGGACAGGCACAGGTCACTCTATTTTCCCATCAGGAAGAAGAATTAACCACAGGCTCACCCTGCCAACCGGAACCAGAACAAGGCCTGAAGCCATCCTGCGCTTTTGCGGCCAGCTCCCAAAAAAGCGAGTTCTAAAATGGAGCTTCAGGGCACAGCAATTCACAAACCTGCAGAGTTATAAATGATAACTCTCGTCCACAAATATATTGAGGGAAGGCAAAGAAGAGGATTTGAAATCAAGGCAGAATTGCAGGAAACAGATTTCAGGAGGTAGATTCGAATCGCCTTTAAAGCACATGAAAAGCGGCAAAACGTTGACAATGATGCCCTTGACCAAAAAGGGCGTATGCGTTTTTTCCTGAATATATTCAGGAAAAAACGCATACGCCCTTTTTGGCCAACCAAGCAACCTGGAAAGGCAAATCAGCGCTACAAAGAAGTCTCGCTTCCCTTTGGTCAAAAGGGCCATGCTGAAAAAAGTTTCAAAACCAGAAATGCAGGACAGGCCATGGAGAAATGGGAGCCTTGCTACACTGATGGGCGGGATGTAAATTGCCAACAGCCAGTCTGGAGAAGGGTACGGTGTGTCCTGAAACAGCTAAAAAACACAGCTTAGAGAGCATAGGGCACTTCCACGCATGGGGGTATAAAGTGGGAAAATTAAAAATCAGCAAGACACAAGCACCCCAAAGTTTAGGGCTGCTCTGTTGACAAGGACCTCCACTACATTCCACCTTAAATATCCCAGGAAAGCGAAAAATGGATAAAAAAGTTGTAGACCTTATGTACAATGGAATATCACTCAGCCATGAAATCAATATCATAAGGCTAGTAGCAGCATGATGAGTGGATTTAGGTACGACGATTCTAAGTGAAATAAGTCACACAGAAAAGGACACTTCTCATAAGGTGTCACTTATAGAGGGAATGTAAAAACCGTTACACTTGAACTGAATTACAAAACAGAACAGAGTGACACATGCAGAAAACACACTATGGCTGCTTAACGGGAAAGGGGAGGTGGGGAGATACATAAAACAAGAGTTTCAAATTAGCTCAGATACCATTCCATAAACCCAATATGTAATAGACAAGACCTACTCCTTGCTCAGAGAACTGGACTCAACACGCCTGATTCACCGCACAAGAATATATCTGACTAGTAATAATCTTAAAACCTATGAATTGATATCTCTCTGTTAGTGTGTCAAGTGGGTGTAAAGCGGCATAAACACAGCCGTGAAAAGCAGCTAAACCACATTATAAAAATAAATTACTTTGAAAACCCATGAAACAAAGACAGTGAAAGAGAGAGAAATTCTTACACAATTCGTTCAGGGGCTGTGATGCAACCTGGATTGACCATATCTAGACCCACAGCTGGATGAGACATAACGCTGGACACTCTTGGGGCTGAGAGGTTTGGTGAAGTTGGGTGAGCAAACGCAGACCCTTTAAAGTAATACTGCGTGCGACCCATCGCATGGGTCCCAAATCTCCAGGTTCAAGGGCATCTTCCTACATCGAAAACAGGCATGAGAAACCCAGAAGATGGTACACCGTGTGATGGGGAAAGGTTTCTAAAACGCACCTCATTTCTCATCTCCTTGTGCTCGGGTTTGCCATTCCAGCCACTTTACTAGCAATCTCCCTACTTGGAGCATCAGCACCTTTAACCTCCTGTTCCTTACAGGTTGCAATTTGTCCTGAGGATGAACGGGAAAACGGGGAACCAATGAGAGACTAGCTCTTGGTGTTGGGACAGGCACAGGTCACTCTATTTTCCCATCAGGAAGAAGAATTAACCACAGGCTCAGCCTGCCCCCCGGAACCAGAACAGGGCCTGAAGCCATCCTGCGCTTTTGCGGCCACCTCCCAAAAAAGCGAGTTGTAAAATGGAGCTTCAGGGCACTGCAATTCAAAAACCTGCAGAGTTATAAATGATAACTCTCGTCCACAAATATATTGAGGGAAGGCAAAGAAGAGGATTTGCAGTCAAGGCAGAATTGCAGGAAACAGATTTCAGGAGGTAGATTCGAATCGCCTTTAAAGCACATGAAAAGCGGCAAAACGTTGACAATGATGCCCTTGGCCAAAAAGGGCGTATGCGTTTTTTCCTGAATATATTCAGGAAAAAACGCATACGCCCTTTTTGGCCAACCAAGCAACCTGGAAAGGCAAATCAGCGCTACAAAGAAGTCGCGCTTCCTATCGGTCAAAAGGGCCATGCTGAAAAAAGTATCTAAACCAGAAATGCAGGACAGGCCTTGGAGAAATGGGAGCCTTGCTACACTGATGGGCGGGATGTAAATTGCCAACAGCCACTCTGGAGAAGGGTACGGTGTGTCCTGAACCATCTAAAAAACACAGCCTAGAGAGGATAGGGCACTTCCACGCATGGGGGTATAAAGTGGGAAAATTGAAAATCAGCAAGACACAAGCACCCCAACGTTTAGGGCTGCTCTGTTGACAAGGACTTCCACTTCATTCCACCTTAAATATCCCTGGAAAGAGAAAAATGGATAAAAAAGTTGTAGTCCTTATGTACAATGGAATATCACTCAGCCATGAAATCAATGTCATAAGGCTAGTAGGAGCATGATGAGTGGATTTAGGTACGACGATTCTAAGTGAAATAAGTCACACAGAAAAGGACACTTCTCATAAGGTGTCACTTATAGAGGGAATGTAAAAACTGTTACACTTGAACTGAATTACAAAACAGAACAGAGTCACACATGCAGAAAACACACTATGGCTGCTTAACTGGAAAGGTGAGGTGGGGTGATACATAAAACAAGAGTTTCAAATTAGCTCAGATACCGTTCCATAAACCCAATATGTAATAGGCAAAACCTACTCCTTGCTCAGAGAACTGGACTCAACACGCCTGATTCTCCGCACAAGAATATATCTGACTAGTAATAATCTTAAAACCTATGAATTGATATCTCTCTGTTAGTGTGTCAAGTGGGTGTAAAGCGGCATAAACACAGCCGTGAAAAGCAGCTAAACCACATTATAAAAATAAATTACTTTTAAAAACCCATGAAACAAAGACAGTGAAAGAGAGAGAAATTCTTACACAATTCGTTCAGGGGCTGTGATGCAACCTGGATTGACCATATCTAGACCCACAGCTGGATGAGACATAACGGTGGACACTCTTGGGGCTGAGAGGTTTGGTGAAGTTGGGTGAGCAAACGCAGACCCTTTAAAGTAATACTGCGTGCGACCCATCGCATGGGTCCCAAATCTCCAGGTTCAAGGGCATCTTCCTACATCGAAAACAGGCATGAGAAACCCAGAAGATGGTACACCGTGTGATGGGGAAAGGTTTCTAAAACGCACCTCATTTCTCATCTCCTTGTGCTCGGGTTTGCCATTCCAGCCACTTTACTAGCAATCTCCCTACTTGGAGCATTAGCACCTTTAACCTCCTGTTCCTTACAGGTTGCAATTTGTCCTGAGGATGAACGGGAAAACGGGGAACCAATGAGAGACTAGCTCTTGGTGTTGGGACAGGCACAGGTCACTCTATTTTCCCATCAGGAAGAAGAATTAACCACAGGCTCAGCCTGCCCCCCGGAACCAGAACAGGGCCTGAAGCCATCCTGCGCTTTTGCGGCCAGCTCCCAAAAAAGCGAGTTGTAAAATGGAGCTTCAGGGCACAGCAATTCACAAACCTGCAGAGTTATAAATGATAACTCTCATCCACAAATATATTGAGGGAAGGCAAAGAAGAGGATTTGAAATCAAGGCAGAATTGCAGGAAACAGATTTCAGGAGGTAGATTAGAATCGCCTTTAAAGCACATGAAAAGCGGCAAAACGTTGACAATGATGCCCTTGGCCAAAAAGGGCGTATGCGTTTTTTCCTGAATATATTCAGGAAAAAACGCATACGCCCTTTTTGGCCAACCAAGCAACCTGGAAAGGCCAATCAGCGCTACAAAGAAGTCTCGCTTCCCATCGGTCAAAAGGGCCATGCTGAAAAAAGTGTCAAAACCAGAAATGCAGGACAGGCCATGGAGAAATGGGAGCCTTGCTACACTGATGGGCGGGATGTAAATTGCCAACAGCCACTCTGGAGAAGTGTACGGTGTGTCCTGAAACATCTAAAAAACACAGCTTAGAGAGCATAGGGCACTTCCACGCATGGGGGTATAAAGTGGGAAAATTAAAAATCAGCAAGACACAAGCACCCCAAAGTTTAGGGCTGCTCTGTTGACAAGGACCTCCACTTCATTCCACCTTAAATATCCCAGGAAAGCGAAAAATGGATAAAAAATTTGAGGTCCTTATGTACAATGGCATACCACTCAGCCATGAAATCAATGTCATAAGGCTAGTAGCAGCATGATGAGTGGATTTAGGTACGACGATTCTAAGTGAAATAAGTCACACAGAAAAGGACACTTCTCATAAGGTGTCACTTATAGAGGGAATGTAAAAACCGTTACACTTGAACTGAGTTACAAAACAGAACAGAGTCACACATGCAGAAAACACACTATGGCTGCTTAACGGGAAAGCGAGGTGGGGTGATACATAAAACAAGAGTTTCAAATTAGCTCAGATACCGTTCCATAAACCCAATATGTAATAGACAAGACCTACTCCTTGCTCAGAGAACTGGACTCAACACGCCCAATTCACCGCACAAGAATATATCTGACTAGTAATAATCTTAAAACCTATGTATTGATATCTCTCTGTTAGTGTGTCAAGTGGGTGTAAAGCGGCATAAACACAGCCGTGAAAAGCAGCTAAACCCCATTATAAAAATAAATTTCTTTTAAAAACCCATGAAACAAAGACAGTGAAAGAGAGAGAAATTCTTACACAATTCGTTCAGGGGCTGTGATGCAACCTGGATTGACCATATCTAGACCCACAGCTGGATGAGACATAAGGGTGGACACTCTTGGGGCTGAGAGGTTTGGTGAGGTTTGGTGAGCAAACGCAGACCCTTTAAAGTAATACTGCGTGCTACCCGTCCCATGGGTCCCAAATCTCCAGGTTCAAGGGCATCTTCGTACATCGAAAACATGCATGAGAAACCAAGAAGATGGTACACCGTGTCTTGGGGAAAGGTTTCTAAAATGCACCTCATTTCTCATCTCCTTGTGCTCGGGTTCGCCATTCCAGCCACTTTAGTAGCAATCTCCCTACTTGGAGCATCAGTATCTTTAACCTCCTGTTCCGTACAGGTTGCAATTTGTCCTGAGGATGAACGGGAAGACGGGGAACCAATGAGAGACTAGCTCTTGGTGTTGGGACAGGCACAGGTCACTCTATTTTCCCATCAGGAAGAAGAATTAACCACAGGCTCAGCCTGCCCCCCGGAACCAGAACAGGGCCTGAAGCCATCCTGCGCTTTTGCGGCCACCTCCCAAAAAAGCGAGTTGTAAAATGGAGCTTCAGGGCACTGCAATTCACAATCCTACAGAGTTATAAATGATAACTCTCGTCCACAAATATATTGAGGGAAGGCAAAGACGAGGAATTGAAATCAAGGCAGAATTGCAGGAAACAGATTTCAGGAGGTAGATTCGAATCGCCTTTAAAGCACATGAAAAGCGCCAAAACTTTGACAATGATGCCCTTGGCCAAAAAGGGCGTATGCGTTTTTTCCTGAATATATTCAGGAAAAAACGCATACGCCCCTTTTGGCCAACCAAGCAACCTGGAAAGGCAAATCAGCGCTACAAAGAAGTCTCGCTTCCCTTCGGTCAAAAGGGCCATGCTGAAAAAAGTTTCAAAACCAGAAATGCAGGACAGGCCATGGAGAAATGGGAGCCTTGCTACACTGATGGGCGGGATGTAAATTGCCAACAGCCAGTCTGGAGAAGGGTACGGTGTGTCCTGAAACAGCTAAAAAACACAGTTTAGAGAGCATAGGGCACTTCCACGCATGGGGGTATAAAGTGGGAAAATTAAAAATCAGCAAGACACAAGCACCCCAAATTTTAGGGCTGCTCTGTTGACAAGGACCTCCACTTCATTCCACCTTAAATATCCCAGGAAAGCGAAAAATGGATAAAAAAGTTGTAGACCTTATGTACAATGGAATATCACTCAGCCATGAAATCAATATCATAAGGCTACTAGCAGCATGATGAGTGGATTTAGGTACGACGATTCTAAGTGAAATAAGTCACACAGAAAAGGACACTTCTCATAAGGTGTCACTTATAGAGGGAATGTAAAAACCGTTACACTTGAACTGAATTACAAAACAGAACAGGGTCACACATGCAGAAAACACACTATGGCTGCTTAACGGGAAAGGTGAGGTGGGGTGATACATAAAACAAGAGTTTCAACTTAGCTCAGATACCGTTCCATAAACCCAATATGTAATAGACAAGACCTACTCCTTGCTCAGAGAACTGGACTCAACACGCCCGATTCACCGCACAAGAATATATCTGACTAGTAATAATCTTAAAACCTATGTATTGATATCTCTCTGTTAGTGTGTCAAGTGGGTGTAAAGCGGCATAAACACAGCCGTGAAAAGCAGCTAAACCCCATTATAAAAATAAATTTCTTTTAAAAACCCATGAAACAAAGACAGTGAAAGAGAGAGAAATTCTTACACAATTCGTTCAGGGGCTGTGATGCAACCTGGATTGACCATATCTAGACCCACAGCTGGATGAGACATAAGGGTGGACACTCTTGGGGCTGAGAGGTTTGGTGAAGTTGGGTGAGCAAACCCAGACCCTTTAAAGTAATACTGCGTGCTACCCGTCCCATGGGTCCCAAATCTCCAGGTTCAAGGGCATCTTCCTACATCGAAAACCGGCATGAGAAACCCAGAAGATGGTACACCGTGTGATGGGGAAAGGTTTCTAAAACGCACTTCATTTCTCATCTCCTTGTGCTCGGGTTCGCCATTCCACCCACTTTACTAGCAATCTCCCGACGTGGAGCATCAGCACCTTTAACCTCCTGTTCCGTACAGGTTGCAATTTGTCCTGAGGATGAATGGGAAGACGGGGAAACAATGAGAGACTAGCTCCTGGTGTTGGGACAGGCACAGGTCACTCTATTTTCCCATCAGGAAGAAGAATTAACCACAGGCTCACCCTGCCAACCGGAACCAGAACAAGGCCTGAAGCCATCCTGCGCTTTTGCGGCCAGCTCCCAAAAAAGCGAGTTCTAAAATGGAGCTTCAGGGCACAGCAATTCACAAACCTGCAGAGTTATAAATGATAACTCTCGTCCACAAATATATTGAGGGAAGGCAAAGAAGAGGATTTGAAATCAAGGCAGAATTGCAGGAAACAGATTTCAGGAGGTAGATTCGAATCGCCTTTAAAGCACATGAAAAGCGGCAAAACGTTGACAATGATGCCCTTGGCCAAAAAGGGCGTATGCGTTTTTTCCTGAATATATTCAGGAAAAAACGCATACGCCCTTTTTGGCCAACCAAGCAACCTGGAAAGGCAAATCAGCGCTACAAAGAAGTCTCGCTTCCCTTTGGTCAAAAGGGCCATGCTGAAAAAAGTTTCAAAACCAGAAATGCAGGACAGGCCATGGAGAAATGGGAGCCTTGCTACACTGATGGGCGGGATGTAAATTGCCAACAGCCAGTCTGGAGAAGGGTACGGTGTGTCCTGAAACAGCTAAAAAACACAGCTTAGAGAGCATAGGGCACTTCCACGCATGGGGGTATAAAGTGGGAAAATTAAAAATCAGCAAGACACAAGCACCCCAAAGTTTAGGGCTGCTCTGTTGACAAGGACCTCCACTACATTCCACCTTAAATATCCCAGGAAAGCGAAAAATGGATAAAAAAGTTGTAGACCTTATGTACAATGGAATATCACTCAGCCATGAAATCAATATCATAAGGCTAGTAGCAGCATGATGAGTGGATTTAGGTACGACGATTCTAAGTGAAATAAGTCACACAGAAAAGGACACTTCTCATAAGGTGTCACTTATAGAGGGAATGTAAAAACCGTTACACTTGAACTGAATTACAAAACAGAACAGAGTGACACATGCAGAAAACACACTATGGCTGCTTAACGGGAAAGGGGAGGTGGGGAGATACATAAAACAAGAGTTTCAAATTAGCTCAGATACCATTCCATAAACCCAATATGTAATAGACAAGACCTACTCCTTGCTCAGAGAACTGGACTCAACACGCCTGATTCACCGCACAAGAATATATCTGACTAGTAATAATCTTAAAAACTATGTATTGATATCTCTCTGTTAGTGTGTCAAGTGGGTGTAAAGCGGCATAAACACAGCCGTGAAAAGCAGCTAAACCCCATTATAAAAATAAATTACTTTTAAAAACCCATGAAACACAGACAGTGAAAGAGAGAGAAATTCTTACACAATTCGTTCAGGGGCTGTGATGCAACCTGGATTGACCATATCTAGACCCACAGCTGGATGAGACATAAGGGTGGATACTCTTGGGGCTGAGAGGTTTGGTGAGGTTGGGTGAGCAAACGCAGACCCTTTAAAGTAATACTGCGTGCTACCCGTCCCATGGCTCCCAAATCTCCAGGTTCAAGGGCATCTTCCTACATCGAAAACCGGCATGAGAAACCAAGAAGATGGTACACCGTGTGTGGGGGAAAGGTTTCTAAAATGCACCTCATTTCTCATCTCCTTGTGCTCGGGTTCGCCATTCCAGTCACTTTAGTAGCAATCTCCCTACTTGGAGGATCAGCATCTTTAACCTCCTGTTCCGTACAGGTTGCAATTTGTCCTGAGGATGAACGGGAAGACGGGGAACCAATGAGAGATTAGCTCTTGGTGTTGGGACAGGCACAGGTCACTCTATTTTCCCATCAGGAAGAAGAATTAACCACAGGCTCAGCCTGCCCCCCGGAACCAGAACAGGGCCTGAAGCCATCCTGCGCTTTTGCGGCCACCTCCCAAAAAAGCGAGTTGTAAAATGGAGCTTCAGGGCACTGCAATTCACAATCCTACAGAGTTATAAATGATAACTCTCGTCCACAAATATATTGAGGGAAGGCAAAGACGAGGAATTGAAATCAAGGCAGAATTGCAGGAAACAGATTTCAGGAGGTAGATTCGAATCGCCTTTAAAGCACATGAAAAGCGCCAAAACGTTGACAATGATGCCCTTGGCCAAAAAGGGCGTATGCGTTTTTTCCTGAATATATTCAGGAAAAAACCCATACGCCCCTTTTGGCCAACCAAGCAACCTGGAAAGGCAAATCAGCGCTACAAAGAAGTCTCGCTTCCCTTCGGTCAAAAGGGCCATGCTGAAAAAAGTTTCAAAACCAGAAATGCAGGACAGGCCATGGAGAAATGGGAGCCTTGCTACACTGATGGGCGGGATGTAAATTGCCAACAGCCAGTCTGGAGAAGGGTACGGTGTGTCCTGAAACAGCTAAAAAACACAGTTTAGAGATCATAGGGCACTTCCACGCATGGGGGTATAAAGTGGGAAAATTAAAAATCAGCAAGACACAAGCACCCCAAAGTTTAGGGCTGCTCTGTTGACAAGGACCTCCACTTCATTCCACCTTAAATATCCCAGGAAAGCGAAAAATGGATAAAAAAGTTGTAGACCTTATGTACAATGGAATATCACTCAGCCATGAAATCAATATCATAAGGCTACTAGCAGCATGATGAGTGGATATAGGTACGACGATTCTAAGTGAAATAAGTCACACAGAAAAGGACACTTCTCATAAGGTGTCACTTATAGAGGGAATGTAAAAACCGTTACACTTGAACTGAATTACAAAACAGAACAGGGTCACACATGCAGAAAACACACTATGGCTGCTTAACGGGAAAGGTGAGGTGGGGTGATACATAAAACAAGAGTTTCAAATTAGCTCAGATACCGTTCCATAAACCCAATATGTAATAGACAAGACCTACTCCTTGCTCAGAGAACTGGACTCAACACGCCTGATTCACCGCACAAGAATATATCTGAGTAGTAATAATCTTAAAACCTATATATTGATATCTCTCTGTTAGTGTGTCAAGTGGGTGTAAAGCGGCATAAACACAGCCGTGAAAAGCAGCTAAACCCCATTATAAAAATAAATTACTTTTAAAAACCCATGAAACAAAGACAGTGAAAGAGAGAGAAATTCTTACACAATTCGTTCAGGGGCTGTGATGCAACCTGGATTGACCATATCTAGACCCACAGCTGGATGAGACATAAGGGTGGACACTCTTGGGGCTGAGAGGTTTGGTGAAGTTGGGTGAGCAAACCCAGACCCTTTAAAGTAATACTGCGTGCTACCCGTCCCATGGGTCCCAAATCTCCAGGTTCAAGGGCATCTTCCTACATCGAAAACCGGCATGAGAAACCCAGAAGATGGTACACCGTGTGATGGGGAAAGGTTTCTAAAACGCACCTCATTTCTCATCTCCTTGTGCTCGGGTTCGCCATTCCACCCACTTTACTAGCAATCTCCCTACATGGAGCATCAGCACCTTTAACCTCCTGTTCCGTACAGGTTGCAATTTGTCCTGAGGATGAATGGGAAGACGGGGAAACAATGAGAGACTAGCTCCTGGTGTTGGGACAGGCACAGGTCACTCTATTTTCCCATCAGGAAGAAGAATTAACCACAGGCTCACCCTGCCAACCGGAACCAGAACAGGGCCTGAAGCCATCCTGCGCTTTTGCGGCCAGCTCCCAAAAAAGCGAGTTCTAAAATGGAGCTTCAGGGCACAGCAATTCACAAACCTGCAGAGTTATAAATGATAACTCTCGTCCACAAATATATTGAGGGAAGGCAAAGAAGAGGATTTGAAATCAAGGCAGAATTGCAGGAAACAGATTTCAGGAGGTAGATTCGAATCGCCTTTAAAGCACATGAAAAGCGGCAAAACGTTGACAATGATGCCCTTGGCCAAAAAGGGCGTATGCGTTTTTTCCTGAATATATTCAGGAAAAAACGCATACGCCCTTTTTGGCCAACCAAGCAACCTGGAAAGGCAAATCAGCGCTACAAAGAAGTCTCGCTTCCCTTCGGTCAAAAGGGCCATGCTGAAAAAAGTTTCAAAACCAGAAATGCAGGACTGGCCATGGAGAAATGGGAGCCTTGCTACACTGATGGGCGGGATGTAAATTGCCAACAGCCAGTCTGGAGAAGGGTACGGTGTGTCCTGAAACAGCTAAAAAACACAGCTTAGAGAGCATAGGGCACTTCCACGCATGGGGGTATAAAGTGGGAAAATTAAAAATCAGCAAGACACAAGCACCCCAAAGTTTAGGGCTGCTCTGTTGACAAGGACCTCCACTACATTCCACCTTAAATATCCCAGGAAAGCGAAAAATGGATAAAAAAGTTGTAGACCTTATGTACAATGGAATATCACTCAGCCATGAAATCAATATCATAAGGCTAGTAGCAGCATGATGAGTGGATTTAGGTACGACGATTCTAAGTGAAATAAGTCACACAGAAAAGGACACTTCTCATAAGGTGTCACTTATAGAGGGAATGTAAAAACCGTTACACTTGAACTGAATTACAAAACAGAACAGAGTGACACATGCAGAAAACACACTATGGCTGCTTAACGGGAAAGGGGAGGTGGGGAGATACATAAAACAAGAGTTTCAAATTAGCTCAGATACCATTCCATAAACCCAATATGTAATAGACAAGACCTACTCCTTGCTCAGAGAACTGGACTCAACACGCCTGATTCACCGCACAAGAATATATCTGACTAGTAATAATCTTAAAAACTATGTATTGATATCTCTCTGTTAGTGTGTCAAGTGGGTGTAAAGCGGCATAAACACAGCCGTGAAAAGCAGCTAAACCCCATTATAAAAATAAATTACTTTTAAAAACACATGAAACAAAGACAGTGAAAGAGAGAGAAATTCTTACACAATTCGTTCAGGGGCTGTGATGCAACCTGGATTGACCATATCTAGACCCACAGCTGGATGAGACATAAGGGTGGACACTCTTGGGGCTGAGAGGTTTGGTGAAGTTGGGTGAGCAAACCCAGACCCTTTAAAGTAATACTGCGTGCTACCCGTCCCATGGGTCCCAAATCTCCAGGTTCAAGGGCATCTTCCTACATCGAAAACAGGCATGAGAAACCCAGAAGATGGTACACCATGTGATGGGGAAAGGTTTCTAAAACGCACCTCATTTCTCATCTCCTTGTGCTCGGGTTCGCCATTCCAGCCACTTTACTAGCAATCTCCCTACGTGGAGCAACAGCACCTTTAACCTCCTGTTCCGTACAGGTTGCAATTTGTCCTGAGGATGAACGGGAAGACGGGGAACCAATGAGAGACTAGCTCTTGGTGTTGGGACAGGCACAGGTCACTCTATTTTCCCATCAGGAAGAAGAATTAACCACAGGCTCAGCCTGCCCCCCGGAACCAGAACAGGGCCTGAAGCCATCCTGCGCTTTTGCGGCCAGCTCCCAAAAAAGCGAGTTGTAAAATGGAGCTTCAGGGCACTGCAATTCAAAAACCTGCAGAGTTATAAATGATAACTCTCGTCCACAAATATATTGAGGGAAGGCAAAGAAGAGGATTTGAAGTCAAGGCAGAATTGCAGGAAACAGATTTCAGGAGGTAGATTCGAATCGCCTTTAAAGCACATGAAAAGCGGCAAAACGTTGACAATGATGCCCTTGGCCAAAAAGGGCGTATGCGTTTTTTCCTGAATATATTCAGGAAAAAACGCATACGCCCTTTTTGGCCAACCAAGCAACCTGGAAAGGCAAATCAGCGCTACAAAGAAGTCGCGCTTCCTATCGGTCAAAAGGGCCATGCTGAAAAAAGTATCAAAACCAGAAATGCAGGACAGGCCATGGAGAAATGGGAGCCTTGCTACACTGATGGGCGGGATGTAAATTGCCAACAGCCACTCTGGAGAAGGGCACGGTGTGTCCTGAAACAGCTAAAAAACACAGCTTAGAGAGCATAGGGCACTTCCACGCATGGGGGTATAAAGTGGGAAAATTAAAAATCAGCAAGACACAAGCACCCCATAGTTTAGGGCTGCTCTTTTGACAAGGACCTCCACTTCAATCCACCTTAAATATCCCAGGAAAGCGAAAAATGGATAAAAAAGTTGTAGTCCTTATGTACAATGGAATATCACTCAGCCATGAAATCAATATCATAAGGCTAGTAGCAGCATGATGAGTGGATTTAGGTACGACGATTCTAAGTGAAATAAGTCACACAGAAAAGGACACTTCTCATAAGGTGTCACTTATAGAGGGAATGTAAAAACCGTTACACTTGAACTGAATTACAAAACAGAACAGAGTCACACATGCAGAAAACACACTACGGCTGCTTAACTGGAAAGATGAGGTGGGGTGATACATAAAACAAGAGTTTCAAATTAGCTCAGATACCGTTCCATAAACCCAATATGTAATAGACAAAACCTACTCCTTGCTCAGAGAACTGGACTCAACACGCCTGATTCACCGCACAAGAATATATCTGACTAGTAATAATCTTAAAACCTATGAATTGATATCTCTCTGTTAGTGTGTCAAGTGGGTGTAAAGCGGCATAAACACAGCCGTGAAAAGCAGCTAAACCCCATTATAAAAATAAATTACTTTTAAAAACCCATGAAACAAAGACAGGGAAAGAGAGAGAAATTCTTACACAATTCGTTCAGGGGCTGTGATGCAACCTGGATTGACCATATCTACACCCACAGCTGGATGAGACATAAGGGTGGACACTCTTGGGGCTGAGAGGTTTGGTGAAGTTGGGTGAGCAAACGCAGACCCTTTAAAGTAATACTGCGTGCTACCCATTGCATGGGTCCCAAATCTCCAGGTTCAAGGGCATCTTCCTACATCGAAAACATGCATGAGAAACCCAGAAGATGGTACACCGTGTGATGGGGAAAGGTTTCTAAAACGCACCTCATTTCTCATCTCCTTGTGCTCGGGTTCGCCATTCCAGCCACTTTACTAGCAATCTCCCTACGTGGAGCATCAGCACCTTTAACCTCCTGTTCCGTACAGGTTGCAGTTTGTCCTGAGGATGAATGGGAAGACGGGGAACCAATGAGAGACTAGCTCTTGTTGTTGGGACAGGCACAGGTCACTCTATTTTCCCATCAGGAAGAAGAATTAACCACAGGCTCACCCTGCCCACCGGAACCAGAACAGGGCCTGAAGCCATCCTGCGCTTTTGCGGCCAGCTCCCAAAAAAAGCGAGTTGTAAAATGGAGCTTCAGGGCACAGCAATTCACAAACCTGCAGAGTTATAAATGATAACTCTCGTCCACAAATATATTGAGGGAAGGCAAAGAAGAGGATTTGAAATCAACGCAGAATTGCAGGAAACAGATTTCAGGAGGTACATTCGAATCGCCTTTAAAGCACATTAAAAGCGGCAAAACGTTGACAATGATGCCCTTGGCCAAAAAGGGCGTATGCGTTTTTTCCTGAATATATTCAGGAAAAAACGCATACGCCCTTTTTGGCCAACCAAGCAACCTGGAAAGGCAAATCAGAGCTACTAAGAAGTCTCGCTTCCCATTGGTCAAAAGGGCCATTCTGAAAAAAGTGTCAAAACCAGAAATGCAGGACAGGCCATGGAGAAATGGGAGCCTTGCTACACTGATGGGCGGGATGTAAATTGCCAACAGCCACTCTGGAGAAGGGTACGGTGTGTCCTGAACCATCTAAAAAACACAGCCTAGAGAGGATAGGGCACTTCCACGCATGGGGGTATAAAGTGGGAAAATTGAAAATCAGCAAGACACAAGCACCCCAACGTTTAGGGCTGCTCTGTTGACAAGGACTTCCACTTCATTCCACCTTAAATATCCCAGGAAAGAGAAAAATGGATAAAAAAGTTGGGGTCCTTATATACGATGGAATATCACTCAACCATGAAATCAATGTCATAAGGCTAGTAGGAGCATGATGAGTGGATTTAGGTACGACGATTCTAAGTGAAATAAGTCACACAGAAAAGGACACTTCTCATAAGGTGTCACTTATAGAGGGAATGTAAAAACTGTTACACTTGAACTGAATTACAAAACAGAACAGAGTCACACATGCAGAAAACACACTATGGCTGCTTAACTGGAAAGGTGAGGTGGGGTGATACATAAAACAAGAGTTTCAAATTAGCTCAGATACCGTTCCATAAACCCAATATGTAATAGACAAAACCTACTCCTTGCTCAGAGAACTGGACTCAACACGCCTGATTCACCGCACAAGAATATATCTGACTAGTAATAATCTTAAAACCTATGAATTGATATCTCTCTGTTAGTGTGTCAAGTGGGTGTAAAGCGGCATAAACACAGCCGTGAAAAGCAGCTAAACCACATTATAAAAATAAATTACTTTTAAAAACCCATGAAACAAAGACAGTGAAAGAGAGAGAAATTCTTACACAATTCGTTCAGGGGCTGTGATGCAACCTGGATTGACCATATCTAGACCCACAGCTGGATGAGACATAACGGTGGACACTCTTGGGGCTGAGAGGTTTGGTGAAGTTGGGTGAGCAAACGCAGACCCTTTAAAGTAATACTGCGTGCGACCCATCGCATGGGTCCCATATCTCCAGGTTCAAGGGCATCTTCCTACATCGAAAACAGGTATGAGAAACCCAGAAGATGGTACACCGTGTGATGGGGAAAGGTTTCTAAAACGCACCTCATTTCTCATCTCCTTGTGCTCGGGTTTGCCATTCTAGCCACTTTACTAGCAATCTCCCTACTTGGAGCATCAGCACCTTTAACCTCCTGTTCCTTACAGGTTGCAATTTGTCCTGAGGATGAACGGGAAAACGGGGAACCAATGAGAGACTAGCTCTTGGTGTTAGGACAGGCACAGGTCACTCTATTTTCCCATCAGGAAGAAGAATTAACCACAGGCTCAGCCTGCCCCCGGAACCAGAACAGGGCCTGAAGCCATCCTGCGCTTTTGCGGCCACCTCCCAAAAAAGCGAGTTGTAAAATGGAGCTTCAGGGCACTGCAATTCACAAACCTGCGGAGTTATAAATGATAACTGTCGTCCACAAATATATTGAGTGAAGGCAAAGAAGAGGATTTGAAGTAAAGGCAGAATTGCAGGAAACAGATTTTAGGAGGTAGATTCGAATCGCCTTTAAAGCACATGAAAAGCGGCAAAACGTTGACAATGATGCCCTTGGCCAAAAAGGGCGTATGCGTTTTTTCCTGAATATATTCAGGAAAAAACGCATACGCCCTTTTTGGCCAACCAAGCAACCTGGAAAGGCAAATCAGCGCTACAAAGAAGTCTCGCTTCCCTTCGGTCAAAAGGGCCATGCTGAAAAAAGTTTCAAAACCAGAAATGCAGGACAGGCCATAGAGAAATGGGAGCCTTGCTACACTGATGGGCGGGATGTAAATTGCCAACAGCCACTCCGGAGAAGGGTACGGTGTGTCCTGAAACAGCTAAAAACACAGCTTAGAGAGCATAGGGCACTTCCACGCATAGGGGTATAAAGTGGGAAAATTAAAAATCAGCAAGACACAAGCATCCCATAGTTTAGGGCTGCTCTTTTGACAAGGACCTCCACTTCATTCCACCTTAAATATCCCAGGAAAGCGAAAAATGGATAAAAAAGTTGTAGTCCTTGTGTACAATGGAATATCACTCAGCCATGAAATCAATATCATAAGGCTAGTAGCAGCATGATGAGTGGATTTAGGTACGACGATTCTAAGTGAAATAAGTCACACAGAAAAGGACACTTCTCATAAGGTGTCACTTATAGAGGGAATGTAAAAACCGTTACACTTGAACTGAATTACAAAACAGAACAGAGTCACACATGCAGAAAACACACTATGGCTGCTTAACTGGAAAGGTGAGGTGGGGTGATACATAAAACAAGAGTTTCAAATTAGCTCAGATACCGTTCCATAAACCCAATATGTAATAGACAAGACCTACTCCTTGCTCAGAGAACTGGACTCAACACGCCCGATTCACCGCACAAGAATATATCTGACTAGTAATAATCTTAAAACCTATGTATTGATATCTCTCTATTAGTGTGTCAAGTGGGTGTAAAGTGGCATAAAAACAGCCGTGAAAAGCAGCTAAACCCCATTATAAAAATAAATTACTTTTAAAAACCCATGAAACAAAGACAGGGAAAGAGAGAGAAATTCTTACACAATTCGTTCAGAGGCTTTGAAGCAACCTGGATTGACCATATCTAGACCTACAGCTGGATGAGACATAAGGGTGGACACTCTTGGGGCTGAGAGGTTTGGTGAGGTTGGGTGAGCAAACACAGACCCTTTAAAGTAATACTGCGTGCTACCCATCGCATGGGTCCCAAATCTCCAGGTTCAAGGGCATCTTCCTACATTGAAAACATGCATGAGAAACCCAGAAGATGGTACACCGTGTGATGGGGAAAGGTTTCTAAAACGCACCTCATTTCTCATCTCCTTGTGCTCGGGTTTGCCATTCCAGCCACTTTACTAGCAATCTCCCTACTTGGAGCATCAGCACCTTTAACCTCCTGTTCTGTACAGGTTGCAATTTGTCCTGAGGATGAACGGGAAGACGGGGAACCAATGAGAGACTAGCTCTTGGTGTTGGGACAGGCACAGGTCACTCTATTTTCCCATCAGGAAGAAGAATTAACCACAGGCTCAGCCTGCCTCCCGGAACCAGAACAGGGCCTGAAGCCATCCTGCGCTTTTGTGGCCACCTCCCAAAAAAGCGAGTTGTAAAATGGAGCTTCAGGGCACTGCAATTCACAAACCTGCAGAGTTATAAATGATAACTCTCGTCCACAAATATATTGAGTGAAGGCAAAGAAGAGGATTTGAAGTCAAGGCAGAATTTCAGGAAACAGATTTTAGGAGGTAGATTCGAATCGCCTTTAAAGCACATGAAAAGCGACAAAACGTTGACAATGATGCCCTTGGCCAAAAAGGGCGTATGCGTTTTTTCCTGAATATATTCAGGAAAAAACGCATACGCCCTTTTTGGCCAACCAAGCAACCTGGAAAGGCAAATCAGCGCTACAAAGAAGTCTCGCTTCCCATCGGTCAAAAGGGCCATGCTGAAAAAAGTTTCAAAACCAGAAATGCAGGACAGGCCATAGAGAAATGGGAGCCTTGCTACACTGATGGGCGGGATGTAAATTGCCAACAGCCACTCTGGAGAAGGGTACGGTGTGTCCTGAAACAGCTAAAAACACAGCTTAGAGAGCATAGGGCACTTCCACGCATGGGGGTATAAAGTGGGAAAATTAAAAATCAGCAAGACACAAGCACCCCATAGTTTAGGGCTGCTCTTTTGACAAGGACCTCCACTTCATTCCACCTTAAATATCCCAGGAAAGCGAAAAATGGATAAAAAAGTTGTAGTCCTTATTTACAATGGAATGTCACTCAGCCATGAAATCAATATCATAAGGCTAGTAGCAGCATGATGAGTGGATTTAGGTACGACGATTCTAAGTGAAATAAGTCACACAGAAAAGGACACTTCTCATAAGGTGTCACTTATAGAGGGAATGTAAAAACCGTTACACTTGAACTGAATTACAAAACAGAACAGAGTCACACATGCAGAAAACACACTATGGCTGCTTAACTGGAAAGGTGAGGTGGGGTGATACATAAAACAAGAGTTTCAAATTAGCTCAGATACCGTTCCATAAACCCAATATGTTATAGACAAAACCTACTCCTTGCTCAGAGAACTGGACTCAACACGCCTGATTCACCGCACAAGAATATATCTGACTAGTAATAATCTTAAAACCTATGAATTGATATCTCTCTGTTAGTGTGTCAAGTGGGTGTAAAGCGGCATAAACACAGCCGTGAAAAGCAGCTAAAGCCCATTATAAAAATAAATTACTTTTAAAAACCCATGAAACAAAGACAGTGAAAGAGAGAGAAATTCTTACACAATTCGTTCAGGGGCTGTGATGCAACCTGGATTGACCATATCTAGACCCACAGCTGGATGAGACATAAGGGTGGACTCTCTTGGGGCTGAGAGGTTTGGTGAAGGTGGGTGAGCAAACGCAGACCCTTTAAAGTAATACTGCCTGCTACCCATCGCATGGGTCCCAAATCTCCAGGTTCAAGGGCATCTTCCTACATCGAAAACAGGCATGAGAAACCCAGAAGATGGTACACCGTGTGATGGGGAAAGGTTTCTAAAACGCACCTCATTTCTCATCTCCTTGTGCTCGGGTTCGCCATTCCAGCCACTTTACTAGCAATCGCCCTACGTGGAGCATCAGCACCTTTAACCTCCTGTTCCGTACAGGTTGCAATTTGTCCTGAGGATGAATGGGAAGACGGGGAACCAATGAGAGACTAGCTCTTGGTGTTGGGACAGGCACAGGTCACTCTATTTTCCCATCAAGAAGAAGAATTAACCACAGGCTCAGCCTGCCCCCCGGAACCAGAACAGGGCCTGAAGCCATCCTGCGCTTTTGCGGCCAGCTCCCAAAAAAGCGAGTTGTAAAATGGAGCTTCAGGGCACTGCAATTCACAAACCTGCAGAGTTATAAATGATAACTCTCGTCCACAAATATATTGAGGGAAGGCAAAGAAGAGGATTTGAAATGAAGGCAGAATTGCAGGAAACAGATTTCAGGAGGTAGATTCGAATCGCCTTTAAAGCACATGAAAAGTGGCAAAACGTTGAAAATGATGCACTTGGCCAAAAAGGGCGTATGCGTTTTTTCCTGAATATATTCAGGAAAAAACGCATACGCCCTTTTTGGCCAACCAAGCAACCTGGAAAGGCAAATCAGCGCTACAAAGAAGTCTCGCTTCCCATCCATCAAAAAGGCCATGCTGAAAAAAGTATCAAAACCAGAAATGCAGGACAGGCCAAGGAGAAATGGGAGCCTTGCTACACTGATGGGCGGGATGTAAATTGCCAACAGCCAGTCGGGAGAAAGGTACGGTGTGTCCTGAAACAGCTAAAAAACACAGCTTAGAGAGCATAGGGCACTTCCACGCATGGGGGTATAAAGACGGAAAATTAAAAATCAGCAAGACACAAGCACCCCAAAGTTTAGGGCTGCTCTGTTGACAAGGACCTCCAGTTCATTCCACCTTAAATATCCCAGGAAAGCGAAAAATGGATAAAAAAGTTGTAGACCTTATATACAATGGAATATCACTCAGCCATGAAATCAATATCATAAGGCTAGTAGCAGCATGATGAGTGGATTTAGGTACGACGATTCTAAGTGAAATAAGTCACACAGAAAAGGACACTTCTCATAAGGTGTCACTTATAGAGGGAATGTAAAAACCGTTACACTTGAACTGAATTACAAAACAGAACAGAGTCACACATGCAGAAAACACACTATGGCTGCTTAACGGGAAAGGTGAGGTGGGGTGATACATAAAACAAGAGTTTCAAATCAGCTCAGATACCGTTCCATAAACCCAATATGTAATAGACAAGACCTACTCCTTGCTCAGAGAACTGGACTCAACACGCCTGATTCACCGCACAAGAATATATCTGAGTAGTAATAATCTTAAAACCTATATATTGGTATCTCTCTGTTAGTGTGTCAAGTGGGTGTAAAGCGGCATAAACACAGCCGTGAAAAGCAGCTAAACCCCATTATAAAAATAAATTACTTTTAAAAACCCATGAAACAAAGACAGTGAAAGAGAGAGAAATTCTTACACAATTCGTTCAGGGGCTGTGATGCAACCTGGATTGACCATATCTAGACCCACAGCTGGATGAGACATAAGGGTGGATACTCTTGGGGCTGAGAGGTTTGGTGAGGTTGGGTGAGCAAACGCAGACCCTTTAAAGTAATACTGCGTGCTACCCATCGCATGGGTCCCAAATCTGAAGGTTCAAGGGCATCTTCATACATCGAAAACATGCATGAGAAACCAAGAAGATGGTACACCGTGTGATGGGGAAAGGTTTCTAAAATGCACCTCATTTCTCATATCCTTGTGCTCGGGTTCGCCATTCCAGCCACTTTAGTAGCAATCTCCCTACGTGGAGCATCAGCACCTTTAACCTCCTGTTCCGTACAGGTTGCAATTTGTCCTGAGGATGAATGGGAAGACGGGGAACCAATGAGAGACTAGCTCTTGGTGTTGGGACAGGCACAGGTCACTCTATTTTCCCATCAGGAAGAAGAATTAACCACAGGCTCACCCTGCGCACCGGAACCAGAACAGGGCCTGAAGCCATCCTGCGCTTTTGCGGCCAGCTCCCAAAAAAGCGAGTTGTAAAATGGAGCTTCAGGGCACAGCAATTCACAAACCTGCAGAGTTATAAATGATAACTCTCGTCCACAAATATATTGAGGGAAGGCAAAGAAGAGGATTTGAAATCAAGGCAGAATTGCAGGAAACAGATTTCAGGAGGTAGATTCGAATCGCCTTTAAAGCACAGGAAAAGCGGCAAAACGTTGACAATGATGCCCTTGGCCAAAAAGGGCGTATGCGTTTTTTCCTGAATATATTCAGGAAAAAACGCATACGCCCTTTTTGGCCAACCAAGCAACCTGGAAAGGCAAATCAGCGCTACAAAGAAGTCTCGCTTCCCATTGGTCAAAAGGGCCATTCTGAAAAAAGTGTCAAAACCAGAAATGCAGGACAGGCCATGGAGAAATGGGAGCCTTGCTACACTGATGGGCGGGATGTAAATTGCCAACAGCCACTCTGGAGAAGGGTACGGTGTGTCCTGAACCATCTAAAACACACAGCCTAGAGAGGATAGGGCACTTTCACGCATGGGGGTATAAAGTGGGAAAATTGAAAATCAGCAAGACACAAGCACCCCAACGTTTAGGGCTGCTCTGTTGACAAGGACTTCCACTTCATTCCACCTTAAATATCCCAGGAAAGAGAAAAATGGATAAAAAAGTTGTGGTCCTTATGTACGATGGAATATCACTCAGCCATGAAATCAATGTCATAAGGCTAGTAGCAGCATGATGAGTGGATTTAGGTACGACGATTCTAAATGAAATAAGTCACACAGAAAAGGACACTTCTCATAAGGTGTCACTTATAGAGGGAATGTTAAAACCGTTACACTTGAACTGAATTACAAAACAGAACAGAGTGACACATGCAGAAAACACACTATGGCTGCTTAACGGGAAAGGGGAGGTGGGGAGATACATAAAACAAGAGTTTCAAATTAGATCAGATACCGTTCCATAAACCCAATATGTAACAGACAAGACCTACTCCTTGCTCAGAGAACTGGACTCAACACGCCCGATTCACCGCACAAGAATATATCTGACTAGTAATAATCTTAAAACCTATGTATTGATATCTCTCTATTAGTGTGTCAAGTGGGTGTAAAGCGGCATAAACACAGCCGTGAAAAGCAGCTAAACCCCATTATAAAAATAAATTACTTTTAAAAACCTATGAAACAAAGACAGGGAAAGAGAGAGAAATTCTTACACAATTCGTTCAGGGGCTGGGATGCAACCTGGATTGACCATATCTAGACCCACAGCTGGATGAGACATAAGGGTGGACACTCTTGGGGCTGAGAGGTTTGGTGAAGGTGGGTGAGCAAACGCAGACCCTTTAAAGTAATACTGCGTGCTACCCATCGCATGGGTCCCAAATCTCCAGGTTCAAGGGCATCTTCCTACATCGAAAACAGGCATGAGAAACCCAGAAGATGGTACACCGTGTGATGGGGAAAGGTTTCTAAAACGCACCTCATTTCTCATCTCCTTGTGCTCGGCTTCGCCATTCCAGCCTCTTTACTAGCAATCGCCCTACGTGGAGCATCAGCACCTTTAACCTCCTGTTCCATACAGGTTGCAATTTGTCCTGAGGATGAATGGGAAGACGGGGAACCAATGAGAGACTAGCTCTTGGTGTTGGGACAGGCACAGGTCACTCTATTTTCCCATCAAGAAGAAGAATTAACCACAGGCTCAGCCTGCCCCCCGGAACCAGAACAGGGCCTGAAGCCATCCTGCGCTTTTGCGGCCAGCTCCCAAAAAAGCGAGTTGTAAAATGGAGCTTCAGGGCACTGCAATTCACAAACCTGCAGAGTTATAAATGATAACTCTCGTCCACAAATATATTGAGGGAAGGCAAAGAAGAGGATTTGAAATCAAGGCAGAATTGCAGGAAACAGATTTCAGGAGGTAGATTCGAATCGCCTTTAAAGCACATGAAAAGTGGCAAAACGTTGACATTGATGCCCTTGGCCAAAAAGGGCGTATGCGTTTTTTCCTGAATATATTCAGGAAAAAACGCATACGCCCTTTTTGGCCAACCAAGCAACCTGGAAAGGCAAATCAGCGCTACAAAGTAGTCTCGCTTCCCATCCATCAAAAAGGCCATGCTGAAAAAAGTATCAAAACCAGAAATGCAGGACAGGCCATGGAGAAATGGGAGCCTTGCTACACTGATGGGCGGGATGTAAATTGCCAACAGCCAGTCTGGAGAAAGGTACGGTGTGTCCTGAAACAGCTAAAAAACACAGCTTAGAGAGCATAGGGCACTTCCACGCATGGGGGTATAAAGAGGGAAAATTAAAAATCAGCAAGACACAAGCACCCCAAAGTTTAGGGCTGCTCTGTTGACAAGGACCTCCAGTTCATTCCACCTTAAATATCCCAGGAAAGAGAAAAATGGATAAAGAATTTGTGGTAATTATGTACAATGGAATATCACTCATCCATGAAATCAATGTCATAAGGCTAGTAGCAGCATGATGAGTGGATTTAGGTACGACGATTCTAAGTGAAATAAGTCACACAGAAAAGGTCATTTCTCATAAGATATCACTTATAGAGGGAATGTAAAAACCGTTACACTTGAACTGAATTACAAAACAGAACAGAGTCACACATGCAGAAAACACACTATGGCTGCTTAACGGGAAAGGTGAGGTGGGGTGATACATAAAACAAGGGTTTCAAATTAGCTCAGATACCGTGCCTTAAACCCAATATGGAATAGACAAGACCTACTCCTTGCTCAGGTAATGGACTCTACACCCCCTATTAACCGCAAAAGGATATATCTGACTAGTAAGAATCTTAAAACCTGTGTATTGATATATCACTGTAAATGTGTAAAGTGGCATAATCACAGGAGTGAAAAGCAGCTATACCGCATCATAAAAATAAATTATTTTAAAACCCCATTGAACAAAGACAGTGAAAAAGAGAGAAATTCTTACAGAATTCGTTCAGGGGCTTTGATGCCACCTGGATTGACCATATCTAGACCTACAGCTGGATGAGTCATATGGGTGGACACTCTTGGGGCTGAGAGGTTTGGTGAGGTTGGATGAACAAACGCAGACCCTTAAAATAATACTGCGAGTTACCCCTCCTATGGGTCCCTAATCTCCAGGTTCAAGGGCATCTTCCTACATCGAAAACATGCATGAGAAACCCAGAAGATGGTACAGCGTGTGATGGCGAAAGGTTTCTAAAACGCACCTCATTTCTCATCTCCTTGTGCTAGGGTTCCCCATTCCAGTCGCTTTACTAGCAATTTCCCTACTTGGAGCATCAGCACCTTTAACCTCCTGTTCCGTACAGATGGCAATTTGTCCTGAGGGTGAACGGGAATAGGGGCAACCAATGAGAGACTAGCTCTAGGTGTTGGAAGAGGCACAGGTCACTCTATTTTCCCATCGGGAAGAAAAATTAAACATAGGCTCAGCCTTCCCCCTGGAACCAGAATAGGGCCTGAAGCAATCCTGTGCTTCTACAGTCAGCTCCCTAAAAAGCGAGTTGTAAAATGGGGGTCAGGGTCACTGCAATTCACAAACCTGCAGAGTTATAAATGATAACTCTCATCCACAAATATATTGAGGGAAGGCAGCGAAGAGGATTTGAAAGCAAGGCAGAATTGTCGGAAACAGATTTCAGAAGGTAGATTCGAATCGCCTTTAACGCACATGAAAAGAGGCAAAACGTCGACAATGATGCCCTTGGCCAAAAGGGCGTATGCGGTTTTTCCTGAATATATTCAGGAAAAAACGCACACGCCCTTTTTGGCCAACCAAGCAACCTGGATATGCAAATCAGCGGTACAAAGAAGTATCGCTTCCATTTGGTCAAAAGTGCCATGCTGAAAAAACTGAACCAACCAGAAATGCAGGACAGGCCATGGAGAAATGGGAGCCTTGCTCTTCTGATGGACGGGATGTAAATTGCCAACAGCCACTCTGGAGAAGTGTACGGTGTGTCCTGAAACTTCTAAAAAACACAGCTTAGAGAGCATAGGGCACTTCCACTCATGGGTGTATAAATTGGGAAAACCAAAAATCAGCAGGACACAGGCACCACAAAGTTTAGGGCTACTCTGTTGACAGGATCCTCCACTTCATTCCACCTTAAATATCCAAGGAAAGAGAAAAATGGATAAAGAAGTTGTGTTCCTTATGTACAATGGAATATCATTCAGCCATGAAATCAATGTCATAAGGCTAGTAGCAGCAGGAGGAGTGGATTTAGGTACGACGATTCTAAGTGAAATTAGTCACACAGAAAAAGACACTTATCATAAGATATCACTTATAGAGAGAATGTAAAATCCGTTACACTTGAACTGATTTACAAAATAGAACAGAGTCACACATGCAGAAAACACACGATGGCTGCTTAATGGGAAAGGTGAGGTGAGGTAATGCATATAACAAGGGTTTCAAATTAGCTCAGATACCATTCCATAAACCAAATATGTAATAGACAAGACCCACTCCATGCTCAGAGAACTGAACACAACACCCACTATTCACCGCATAAGAATATATCTGACTAGTAAGAATCTTAAAATATGTATTGATATCTCTCTGTAAGTGTGTCAAGTGGCTGTAAAGCGTCATAAACAGAGCCGTGAAAAGCAGCCAAACCCCATTATAAAAATAAATTACTTTTAAAAACCCATGAAAAAAGACAGTGAAAGAGCAAGAAATACTTACACAATTCGTTCAGGGGCAGTGATGCAAACTGGATTTACCATATCTAGACCCACAGCTGGATGAGACATAAGGGTGGACACTCTTGGGGCTGAGAGGTTTGGTGAGGTTGGGTAAGCAAACGCAGACCCTTCACAGTAATACTGCGTGGTACCCATCCCAAGTGTCCCAAATCTCCAAGTCCAATGGCGTCTTCCTACCTCGAAAACATGCAAGAGAAACCCAGAAGATGGTACACCGTGTGATGGGGAAAGGTTTCAAAAACGTACCTCATTCCTCATCTCCTTGTGCTTGGGTTCGCCATTCCAGCCACTATACTAGCAATCTCACTACTTGGAGCATCAGCACCTTTAACCTCTTGTTCCGTACAGTTTGCAATTTGTCCTGAGGGTGAACGGGAAGAGGGGGAACCAATGAGAGACTAGCTCTAGGTGTTGGAACAGGCACAGGTCACTCTATTTTCCCATCGGGAAGAAGAATTAAACATAGGCTCTGCCTTCCCTCCGGAACCAGAATAGTGCCTGAAACAAACCTGCGCTTTTGCGGAGAGCTCCCAAAAAAGTGAGTTGAAAAATGGAGCTCAAGGGCACAGCAATTCACAAACCTGCAGAGTTATAAATGATATCACTCATTCACAAATATATTGAGGGAAGGCAACGAAGAGGATTTGAAAGCAAGGCAGAATTGCAGGAAACAGATTTCAGGAGGTAGATGCGAATCGCCTTTAAAGCACATGAAAAGCTGCAAAACGTGGACAATGATGCCCTTGGCCAAAAAGGGCGTATGCGTTTTTTCCTGAATATATTCAGGAAAAAACGCATACGCCCTTTTTGGCCAACCAAGCAACCTGGAAATGCAAATCAGCGCTACAAAGAAGTCTCGCTTCCCATCGGTCAAAAGGGCCATGCTGAAAAACGTGTAAAATCCAGAAATGCAGGACAGACCGTGGAGAAATGTGAGCCTTGCTATGCTCCTGGGTGGGATGTAAATTGCCAACAGCCACTCTGGAGAAGTGTACGGTGTGTCCTGAAACATCTAAAAAACACAGCTTAGAGAGCATAGGGCACTTCCACGCATGGGGTATAAATCGGGAAAATGAAAAATCAGCAAGATACAGGCACCCCAACGTTTAGGGGTACTCTGTTGACAAGGACCTCCACTTCATTCCACCTTAAATATCCAGGAAAGAGAAAAATGGATAAAGAAGTTGTGGTCCTTATGTACAATGGAATATCATTCAGCCATGAAATCAATGTCATAATGCTAGTAGCTGCATGATGAGTGGATTTAGGTACGACGATTCTAAGTGAAATAAGTCACACAGAAAATGGCACTTATCATAAGATATCACTTATAGAGGGAATGTAAAAACCGTTACACTTGAACTGAATTACTAAACAGAACAGAGTCACATATTTAGAAAACAGACTATGGCTGCTTAACGGGAAAGCTGAGGTGGGGTGATACATAAAACAAGAGTTTCAAATTAGCTCAGATACTGTTCCATAAACCCAATATGTAATAGACAAGACCTACTCCTTGCTCAGTGAAGTGGACGCAACACCCCCTATTTAACGAAGAAGAATATATCTGACTAGTAAAAATCTTAAAACCTATGTATTGATATCTCTCTGTAAGTGAAAGAATTGGATGTAAAGTGGCATAAACACAGCAGTGAAAATCAGGTAAACCCCATTATGAAAATAAATTACTTTAAAAAACCCAAAAAACAAAGAGAGTGATAGAGGGAGAAATTTTTACATAATTCGTTCCGGGGCTGTGATGCAACCTGGTGTGACCATATCTAGACCCACAGCTGGATGAGAAATAAAGCTGGACACTCTTGGGGTGAAGGTCTCTTTCCCTAGTTACCAGATTGGGGAACGTAGAAAGGCTGCCGCCCTCTTGCCGTTACCTGTAAAAGCAGCTTTAAAACCTGTGCTAATGGTCACTTCATATGAACAAGTACTTCAGGGCTGTAAATGAAACCTGCCCTCAAAATGTCTTGACGGAGGTAATGGCCAAAAATTTTCAAAATGTGACACTTACTTTAAGAAAACACTTTGAACAACTAAGCTGTAATCACAGTTTGATAAATAAAAAGGGCATGCTTTAAAGCTCCATTTCAACAGATTATGGGACACATGCAAATTCAACCACAGAGAGGTATCAGCTCACACCTGTTAGAATAACCATCAGCAAGAAAACTACAAACAATAAATATTGAAGGTGTTTTGGAGAAATGCATACCCTCAATTTTAAGTGGGACGTAACCTGGAAAGAGCCACTAATGAACACTGAATGGTGGTGCCTTTAAAACGTACACACTGCGCTACCATATGATACAGCAAGCCCACTCCTTGGCCTATAACATAAGAAGATAGAACTGGAAAGACACAGGCAAGCAAATGTGCATTGCAGCAGTATTACAATAGCCAAGACATGGAGGCAACCAGAAAGTCCATCAACAGGTGCGTGGCCAAAGAAGAACTGGTACACGTACAGATGGACTATTAGCCAGGGAAAAAAATGAAACAATGCCATTTGCAGCACCATGTATGATTCTTGAGGTAATCAGGCAAATTGTACTAAGTCAGAAAGCAAAAGACACATATCCTATAATATCACTTATAGGTCTTAGCTAAAAATTGATACCAATGAAGATATTTCCACAGAGAAATGCAATCACAGGTTCATTAAACAAACTTATGGTTCACCAAATGGAAAGGTGTGAGGATTGGAGACATTAGGATATTGGGGTTAAGATAGATATAGAAACACATGTGAAATATGTAATCACCAAAGACCTACGTAATACCAAGGCAAGACTACTCAACATTGTATCATAACCTACATGGGAAAATGATCCAAAGAAGAATAGATATATGTATATGTTTAAAAGAACCACATCTTGCACACCTAGAAGAAACAAAACATTTTAATTACACTTGCTCTGACAAAAAATAAAAATTAAATTAAAAAAAGAACAAGAAGTAATGAGACATAAACTTAAGGGGCTTTTTGCTGGCACATTGCATTCTAATTTACAATCAGAACATGACTTCCATTAAGGCTCTGTCATCACTAATAAAGCAGCTTTATAAGCAATGTTGAAGGTAGCTTAAAAGAAGTCTCACTAATTATTGATAGTAACAAGGAAACAAAGAAAAGTAAAAATCTCACTGCAAAAAGTATACATAGGGTAAGGATAGTAGATCAAACACTTATTAAACTTCTGTAAAGAATAAAAGACAACAGTCGTATGTTTTTTTAAAAAGAGAGGGCCCAAATAAATCTGAAATGAAAGAGATGATGTTACAACAGACACCACAGAAATACAAAGGATCCTAAGATACACACAGGGTAACTCAGGGCTCAGACTGGACAGAGCCCACTCTTCAGTCCCCTGTACATGACTTACAGGAGCCTCAGGAACTGAGGAGGGGCTCCCTGAGGAGAGGCTCAAGATAGAATATGGTAGGCATTAACATGACTGCATTCATCTTAAACATGCCTGAACTACATTCACACGAGATGATTTTGTCCTGTATGTACATCGGCACCTCTAGTTGGAACTGCAGATCTTTGGCTTCAACACCTCTACTGACAACATTAGTGTCACCTGCTGTGGACCGTCTCCTATAGGATTTCTAGAATCAGAAAACATCGAAGCTTCACAGGACCCAGAGTCTGTGCGACTCCACACAGAGAATCAGAGTCTCAACTCCACTCAGATACTCCACTCTTGGAAGGCACACACAAAGTAGTGTGCACATCAGGACCCAGGGGAAGGAGCAGTGACCCCGTAGGAGAATGACCAGAATTACCTGCTACTTTTAGAGGGTCTCCTGCAGAGGCAGGTGGTGTCTGTGGCTGTGGCTCACCATGAGGACAACGACACTGGCAGCAGAAGTTCTGGGAAATACTCCTTGGTGTGAGCCCTCCCAGAGTCCGCCGTTAGCCCCACCAAGAGCAAGGTAGGCTCCAGTGCTGGGTCGCCTCAGGCCAAACAACCAACAGGGAGGGAACCCAGCCCCATGCATCAGCAGACAAGCGGATTAAACTTTTTATTAAAGTTTTATTTAATCCGTAGACAAGCAGATTAAAGCTCTGTCCACCAAAGCAACACCCAGCTCTACCCACCACCAGTCCCTCCCATCAGGAAGCTTGCACAAGCCTCTAAGATAGACTCATCCACCAGAGAGCAGACAGCAGAAGCAAGAAGAACTACAATTCTGCAGCCTGTGGAAGGAAAACCACATTCACAGAAAGATAGACAAAATGAAAAGGCAGAGGACATTATACCAGATCAAGGAACAAGATAAAACCCCAGAAAAAAAATGAAATGAGGTGGAGATAGGGAACCTTCCAGAAAAAGAATTCAGAATAATGATAGTGAAGTTGAGCCAAGACCTTGGAAAAAGAAAGGAGGCAAAGATCGAGAAGACGCAAGAAATGCTTAACAAAGACCTAGAAGAATTAAGGAACAAACACCTAGAAGAATTAAAGAACAAACAAACAGAGGTGAACAATGGAATAACTGAAATGAAAAATACACTAGAAGGAATCAGTAGCAGAATAACTGTGGCAGAAGAACGGATAAGTGACCTGGAAGACAGAAAGGTGGAAATCACTGCCATGGAACAGATTAAAGAAAAAGAATGAAAATAAATGAAGACACCCCAAGAGTCCTCTGGGACAACATTAAACGCAACAACATTCGCATTATAGGGGTCCCAGAAGGAGAAGAGAGAGAGAAAGGACCCGAGAATATATTTGAAGAGATTATGGTCAAAAACTTCCCTAGCATGGGAAAAGAAATAGCCACCCAAGTCCAGAAGCACAGAGTGTCCCAGGCAGGATAAACCAAAGGAGAAAAATGACAAGACACATAGTAATCAAATTGACAAAAATTAATGACAAAGAGAAATGATTGAAAGCAGCAAGGGAAAAATGACAAATAACATACAAGGGAACTCCCATAAGGATAACAGCTGATTTCTCAGTAGAAAATCTACAAGCCAGAAGGAAGTGGCATGATAAATTTAAAGTGATGAAAGGGAAGAACCTACAACCAAGAGTACTCCACCCTGCAAAGAGCTCATTCAGATTTGATGGAGAAATCAAAAGCCTTACAGACAAGCAAAAGCTAAGAGAATTCAGCACCATGAAACCAGCTCTACACCATATGCTGAAGGAACTTCTCTAAGTGGGAAACACAAGAGAAGAAAAGGACCCACCAAGACAAACCTATAACAATTAAGAAAATAGTACTAGGAACATACATATCGATAATTACCTTAAAGGTGAATGCACTAAATGTTCCAACCAAAAGACACAGGCTCGCTGAATGGATACAAAAACAAGACCCATATATATGCTGTCTACAAGAGATCCATTTCAGAGCTAGGGACACATACAGACTCAAAGTGAGGCGATGGAAAAATATATTTTATGCAAATGAAAATCGAAAGAAAGCTGGAGTAGCAATACTCATATCAGATAAAATAGACTTTAAAATAAAGAATGTTACAAGAGACAAGGAAAGACACTACATAATGGTCAAGGGATCAATCCAAGAAGAAGATATAACAATTATAAATATATATGTACCCAAAATAGGAGCACCTCAATGTATAAGGCAACTGCTAACAGCTATAAAAGAGGAAATCGACAGTAACACAATAATAGCGGGGGACTTTAACAGCTCATTTACACCAGTGGAGATCAGCCAGACAGAAAATTAATAAGGAAACACAAGCTTTAAATGACACAATAGACCAGATAGAGTTAATTGATATTTATAGGACATTCCATCCAAAAGCAGCAGATTACACGTTCTTCTCAACTGCACACGGAACATGCTCCAGGATAGATCACATCTTGGGTCACAGATAAAGCCTCAGTAAATTTAAGAAAAGTGAAATCATATCAAGCAGCTGTTCCGACCACAATGCTATGAGATTAGAAATCAATTACATGAAAAAAAAAAAAAAAGAAATCAATTACATGGAAAAAAACGTAAAAAACACAAACACATGGAGGCTAAACAATACGTTAATAAATAACCAAGGGATCACTTAGGAAATCAAAGAGGAAATCAAAAACTACCTAGAGACAAATGACAACAAAAACACGATGATCCAAAACCTATGGGATGCAGCAAAAGGAGTTCTAAGAGGGAAGTTTATAGCAATACAAGCCTACCTCAAGAAACAAGAAAAATCTCAAATAAATAATCTAACCTTACACCTAGAGGAACTAGAGAAAGAAGAACAAAACCCAAAGTTAGTAGAAGGAAAGAAATCATAAAGATCAGAGCGGAAATAAATGAAATAGAAACAAAGAAAACGAAAGCAAAGATCAATAAAACTAAAAGCTGGTTCTTTGAGAAGATAAGCAAAAATGATCAACCTTTAGCCAGACTCCAGAAAAAGAGGGAGAGGACGCAAATCAACAAAATTAGAAGTGAAAAAGCAGAAGTTACAACAGACACCACAGGAGTACAAAGCATCCTAAGAGACTACTACAAGCAACTCTAGGGCAATAAAATGGACAATCTGGAAGAAATGGGCAAATTCTTAGAAAGGGATAACCTTCTAAGACTGAACCAGGAAGAAATAGAAAATGTGAACAAACCTATCGCAAGCAATGAAATTGAAACTGTGATTAAAAATCTTCCAACAAACAAAAGTTCAGAACCAGATGGCATCACAGGTGAATTCTATCAAACATTTAGAGAAGAGCTAACACCCAACCTTCTCAAATTCTTCAAAACAATTGCAGGGGAAGGAACACTCCCAAACTCATTCTATGAGACCACCATCACCCTGATACCAAAATCAGACAGAGATACTACAAGGAAAGAAAATTATAGACCAATATCACTGATGAATATAGATGTAAAAATCCTCAACAAAATACTAGCAAACAGAATCGAACAACACATTAAAAGGATCATACACCATGATCAAGTGGGGTTTATCCCAGGGATGCAAGGATTCTTCAATATACACGAATCAATGTGATACACCATATTAACAAATTGTAGAATAAAACCATATGATCATCTCAATAGATGAAGGAAAAGATTTTGAGAAAATTCAACACTCATTTACGATAAAAACTCTGCAGAGTGTGGGCATAGAGGGAAACTACCTCAACATAATAAAGGCCATATATGACAAACCCACAGCAAACAGCATTCTCAATGGTGAAAAACTGAAAGCGTTTCCTCTAAGATCAGGAACAAGACGAGGATGTCCACTCTCACCACTGCTATTCAACATAGTTTTGGAAGTCCTAGCCATGGCAATCAGAGAAGAAAAAGAAATAAAAGGAATACAAAAAGGAAAAGAAGAAGTAAAATTGTCACTGTTTGCAGATGACATGATATCATAGATAGAGAATCCTAAAGATGCCACCAGAAAACCACTGGAGCTAATCAATGAATTTGGTAAAGTTGCAGGATACAAAATTAATGCACAGAAATTGCTTGCATTCCTATACACTAACAATGAAAGATCAGAAAGAGAGATTAAGGAAACAATCCCATTACCACTGCAACAAAAAGAATAAAATACCTAGGAATAAACCTACCTAAGGAAGTAAAAGACCTGTACTCAGAAAACTATAAGACACTGATGAAAGAAATCAAAGATGATATAAACAGATGGAGACATATACCATGTTCTCGGATTAGAAGAATCAATATTGTGAAAATGACTATACTACCCAAAGCAATCTACATATTCAATGCAATCCCGATCAAAATACCTTTGGCATTTTCTACAGAACAAGAAAAAAAAATCTTAAAATTTGTAGGGAGACACAAAAGACCCTGGATAGCCAAAGCAGTCTTGAGGGGGAAAAAAAAGAGCTGGAGGAATCAGACTTCCAGACTTCAGACTATATTACAAAGCTACAGTAATCAAGATATTATGGTACTGACAGAAAAACAGAAATATAGGTCAATAGAACAGGATAGAAAGCACAGAGATAAACCCACGTACCTATGGTTCACTAATCTATGACAAAGGAGGCAAGGGTATACAATGGAGAAAAGACAGTGTCTTCAGTAAGTGGTGCTGGGAAAACTGGACAGTTACATGTAAAAGAATGAAATTAGTACACTCCCTAACACCATACACAAAAGTAAACTCAAAATGCATTAGAGACCTAAATATAAGACCAGCCACTATAAAACTCTTAGAGGAAAACATAAGCAGAACAGTCTATGACATAAATCACAGCAAGATCCTTTTTGACCCACCTCCTAGAGAAATGGAAATAAAAACAAAAATTAAAAAATGGGACCGAATGAAACATAAATTCTTTTGCACAGCAAAGGAAAACATTAGCAAGATGAAAAGACAACCATCAGAATGGGAGAAAATATTTTCAAATGAAGCAAATGGCAAAGGATTAATCTCCAAAAAGCAGCTCATGTAACTCAATATCACAAAACCAAACAACCCAATCCAAAAATGGGCAGAAGACCTAAATAGACATTTCTCCAAAGAAGATATACAGGTTGCCAACAAACACATGAAAGGATGCTGAACATCACTAATCATTAGAAAAATGCAAATCAAAACTACAGTGAGGTATCACCTCACACCAGTCAGATTGGCCATCATCAAAAAATCTACCAACAATAAATGCTGGAGAGGCATTTATTGGAGCAAAGGGAACCCTCTTGCACTGTTGGTGGGAATGTAAATTGATATAGCCACTAGGGAGAACGGTATGGGGGTTCCTTAAAAACTAAAAATAGAACTACCATACAACCCAGCAAACCCACTCCTCGACATTTACCCTGAGAAAACCATAATTCAAAAAGAGTCATGTACCACAATGTTCACTGTAGCTCTATTTACAATAGCCAGGACATGGAAGCAACCTAAGTGTCCAACAACAGATAAATGGATAAAGAAGATGTGGCACATATATACAATGGAACATTATTCAGCCATAAAAAGAAACGAAATTGAGTTATTTTTAGTGAGGTGGATGGATCTAGAGTCTGTCCTACATAGTGAAGTAAGTCAGAAAGAGAAAAACAAATACCGTATGCTAACACATATATATGGAATCTAAAAAAAAAAGTTTATGAAGAACCTAGGGGCAGGAAAGGATTAAGGACACAGACGTAGAGAAAGGACTTGAGGACATGGGGAGAGGGAAGGGTAAGCTGGGACAAAGTGAGAGAGTGGTATGGACAAATATACACTACCAAATGTAAAATTGATAGCTACTGGGAAGCAGCCACATAGCACAGGGAGATCAGCTCTGTGCTTTGTGACCACCTAAAAGGGTGGGATAAGGGAGTGAGAGGGAGGTGCAAGAGGTAGGGGATATGGTGTTATATGTATACGCAGAGCTGATTCACTTTTTTATACAGCAGAAACTAACACACAATTGTAAAGCAATTATACTCCAATAAAGATATAAAAGTAAAAAAAAAAAAGAAAGCCCAGAGATAAACCTACACACCTATGGCCCACTAATCTATGACAAAGGAGGCAAGGGTATACAAAGGAGAAAAGACAGTCTCTTCAATAAGTGGTGCTGGGAAAAATGGACAGCTACATGTAAAAGAATGAAATTAGAACACTCCCTAACACCATACACAAAAAATAAACTCAAAATGGATTAGAGACCAAAATGTAAGACCGGACTCTATAAAACTCTTAGAGGAAAACATAGGAAGAATACTCTTTGACATAAATCACAGCAAGATCTTTTTTGATCCACCTTGTAGAGTAATGGAATAAAAAAAAAATAAACATATGGGAGCAAATGAAACCTAAAAGCTTTTGCAAAGCAAAGGAAACTACAAACAAGACGAAAAGACAACCCTCACAATGGGAGAAAATATTTGCAAATGAATCAATGGACAAAGGAGTAATCTCCAATGTATATAAACAGCTCATGCAGCTCAACAGTAAAAAAACAAACAACCCAATCCAAAAATGGGCAGATGATGTAAATAGACATTTGTCCCAAGAAGACATACAGATGACTAAGAAGCACATGAAAAGCTGCTCAACATCACTAATTATTAGAGAAATATAAACCAAAACTACAATGAGGTATCACTTCACACGAGTTAGAATGGGCATCATCAGAAAATCTACAAGCAACAAATGCTGGAGAGGGTGTGGAGAAAAGGGAACCCTCTTACACTATTTGTGGGAATGTAAATTGATACAGTCACTATGGAGAACAGTATGGAGGTTCCTTAAAAAACTAAAAATAGAATTACCATATGACCCAGCAATCCCACTACTAGCCATATACCCAGAGAAAACCATAATTCAAAAAGACATATTCACCACAATATTCATTGCAGCACTATTTATAATAGCCAGGTCATGGAAGCAACTTAAATGCCCATAGACAGACGAACAGAAAAGATGTGCTACATGTATAAAATGGAATTTTACTCAGCCATAAAAAGGAATGAAATTGGGTCATTTGTAGAGACGTGGATAGATCTAGAGACTGTCATACAGAGTGAAGTAAGTCAGAAAGAGAAAACAAATATCGTATATTAATGCATACATGGGGAACCTAGAAAAATGGTAAAGATGAACCGGTTTGCAAGGGAGAAATAGAGACACAGATGTAGAGAACAAATGTATGGACACCAAGGGGGGAAAGTGGCAGGGTGGTGGTGGTGGGATGAATTGCGAGCCTGGGATTGACATATATACACTTATATGTATAAAATAGATAACCAATAAGAGCCTGCTGTATAAAAAAATGAATAAAATAAATTCAAAAATTAAAAAATAAATAATACTTAAAGAAATAAAACAGAAAAAAAAAGTTCTGTCCTTCCCATAGACGTATTTATATGAATGAATTATTTCCATGCTTATATCCATAAATACAAAATGAGGAATAAAACTTACCTTGAACCAAAAAAGAAAAAAAAAAAAAAACAGAACCCACTGGTCATACAGAGGAAAACCCTATCAGGGCACTTGCTCCAGTGGTAAACAATTCTGAAGTTGGTCACAGGTGGGGAATCATCTCCCATGCAGCCAGCAGCCCCCACACGAGGAGCGTCCTCATTGCAAAGCTGGGGGACCGTGAGGAGGCGTCTCTGAGTAAACGTGAGCTGAGCCCCAGGCCAGCTGCTGCTGAACTTTTCCAACCCTTCCCAGGTAAAACACCTGAATGTGTGCAAAGACTTTAAAAACTAGAGGAAGGGGCTTGGAGTCACACCAGTGACAGCACGCAGGCCGACGTGGTGCCTGCAGGCCAGCCAGGATGGTCCTGGCCCCGGGTGCTCGTCTGGAAGCTTTCCATTTCCCTGCCTGAGGTACCCCTCCTGTCCCGGCCCCCACTGCTTTTTTCCTTCCTCACCTCTGCCCGGGGAGAAATTCCAGCAGCAAGTATGGGTGACACATCCTCTTCTTTAGCAGGTGGCAGCCCGGCAACTCCTGCAGAAAGTCCAGCAGAGCCCCAGTCACACCGGGCCACTCATAGAGCCGTGGGCCCTACTCCCTCCCACCAGCCCAACCCCGAGACTGCTGACGGGGCAGAGAATATGGCGTCAGGCACAGCTGCAGAGGCTTTTGCTGCCTGGAGGGGTGTTTATATTGACCTCAACCCAGGCACACCTGGGAAGGGCTGGCCGGCCGGGTCAGGCTGCCCAGGTCAGCCAATCCTCGCCCCTCAGGGGCTCAGAGTTGCAGAGAATGGGCCTTGCTGCACCGGCCAGATCCAAGGAACAGGTGTAGGGTCCCGAGAGTCAGGATAGATAAGGGGCGGCAGCCCTGGCTTGTTTTCTAATCATTTTATCTGGTCCATGAGTGGGAGACAACTTCAAGAAGACCCTCTGCTAATGAGAGGAACCCAGGAGTCAGGGAGAGGAGGGGTGGTGGGTGGAGACAGAGGCCTGGTGCCCCAGCTGCAGTGGAAGCCCCTGGAAGACCAGGCAGAGGGAGGCTGCACAGAGTGAAGCCTAGGGTCACAGACCTGTTGGAGCTGCTGTTTGTTAGTTCAAGCTCTGCTCTGAGGTGCTCTGTGTCAGCTCTGAGTGACAGGTGTGCTGGGGGTGCTCTGCAATGAGGGCTATGTGCACGGATCCTGTGTGCCCAGCCCTGCCGGGGTACCTGTCCACGGGAGCTCCATATCCAGGGAGGGGCCTGCCAACGAGAGCCCCGTGGGCTGCTGCGTACCTGCCCAGGTGAGCTCCATATCCTGGGAGGGGCCTGACCATGAGGGCCCCATGGGCTGCTGGGTACCTGCCCAGGTGAGCTCCATATCCTGGGAGCGGCCTAACCACCAGAGCCCCGTGGGCCGCTGGGTACCTGCCCAGGTAAGCTCCATATCCTGGGAGGGGCCTGACCACAAGAGCCCCGTGGGCTGCTGGGGACCTGGTAGAGGACGCCAGGACAGTCAGTGAAGCCACAGAGGATATACATCTAGTAGTTCCTAATTCCTACACCCTGCTGGTCATTCTACCATCCACCAGGACATGGTATTCTGTATTAGACTTCAATGATGCCTTCTTCTGTATTCCATTACTCCCAGAGTCACAAGAAATTTTGGCTGTGAGTGGCAGGACTCAACATACAACAAAAACAATACTGCTGGGCCGTCCTGCCCCAGGGGTTCAAAAATTCCCACACCATCTTTGGGGAAACGTTAGCTAAAGACCTAAAAGATCTACCTCTGGAGAAGGGAACCCTCCTTCAATATGCAGATGACATTCTGATCACCAGCCCGACTAAGGAGGCCTCTGAACTACCTAGCCAATAAAAGATAGAAGGTGTCCAAGGAAAAGGCTCAAATATCACAAACTAAAGTGGCCTTCCTGGGCTTCATTCGCACAGAAGGTCGGAGAAGCCCACCCCAGGAAAGGGAAGAAGCCATTTGCAGCCTCAGCCTTCCTGAAACTAGAAGACAGCTTAGGGGTTCCTGGGGAGACCGGGGTTTGCTGCATCTGGATCCCTAACTAGAGTCTAATAGCTGGGCCTCTATATGAAACACTGAAAGGAAAAGATGATGATCCTTTTGAATAGAATCCAGAAGCGGCCTTTCAAGAATGGAAAGAGCAGTCAATTCAGACCCTGGCCCTGGACCTCCCTAAGTTAGCTAAACCCTTTGACCTTTACATTCCTGGTCCAAGGCGAATCGCCCTTGGAGTATTAGTGCAAAAACTGGGACCACTTGAAATGGAACAATGCAAGAATGCCCTCCAGGCATTGGCCAGCCACCCCATCCGACCAGGATACTGGGGGTATCTAAAAACCTGGAAATCAGCAGCCCGCAAGGCCAGCTCCCTCCTAAGGGAAAAGGACACCACTTGGTGATCCTAACCACCCACCATGCCCTGAAGTTGCAGGGATTGCTCCGTGGGCACAATGACCTCGAGTGAGGAGGCCCTCCAACACCAACCTCCAGAGAGACAACCTGGGGCAATGGGCCCCCATGACGACTCGTGTGACCATCACTTGACCTGGAGCTTCTCTCAGAAAACAACAAGAGTGTGCCCCTAAAGAGCTGACTATTGCTTACAGGACTTACTGCACCCAGAGCGGAGCTAATAAACTTGGCAGGGGAACCGTAAATAACGCTGCCACCATAGAAAAGCCTACAGACACCGTGGTGACGGGGGCTAATGAGACCGGCTGTACTCCTGGCTACTTCAAAAGGCCGTTGACTGAGTGGCCGTCATGGTCCTGGATCACCACCGGCCCTGGAATGTCTGGGAGTTGAGCAAGCAGGGCTCTGACACCTGGTGCTGTTTGTACGTTAATTCAGTTGGCCTAACTGAAGAAAGCGCAGACTACTGGTCAGAGCATCTAGGCTGGCAGAAACCGTCAGCCTAAGGGGGCCGAACCAATGTGGAGCAGGGTAAAACCGCCCACCCCCTCAGCGTCTCTGCACATCTCTTTCCTGGACCCTTAAAGGTCATTAGAATCTATAAAACTTCCAATGCTGGTGCTCAGGCAGACGAGCAGTGAGGGAGGAGGCCTGCGGACAATCAACCTCACCTGGAGGCTGCTGGGGAGAAGTCCTGCCCCTCCCCCCGGGTATGAGGACACCCAACTCAGCACGAAGCATTTACAGAAGACGTGTCTGCACCCTCAGCGCCCCAAGAATGAGGAATGGGACAAAAGGCAGAGGAGGGCTTTGTCACTGGCAAAGCCCATTAAAAATTCCTGGGAGATAAAAATAGAATCTGGGCAATAAAATAAAGTCTAACCATTTTTTCCTTTGTGCTTTGTCTAATTTCACTTGCTCCTAGGTTTCCACATGCAGAGGTCCCACACCCGACACTTCAGACCCGATTTCCTAGTGCAAAATGGCTGGGCCGACACCTCAGCTCGTGGGGCCCCGTGCAGACTCTGCGACATAGAGCCTGAGCTCCAGGCAACCCAGCCCTCGAGAGCTCCGCCCCCTCCCTCCCGCTGATGCTGACAGGATCCCTACACAGCAGCCCAGCCCACAACCCGCAGGGGAGCACACACTATCACCTCTCCATTCTCTGATCAAAATATAAAGATTTCCTTTGCTTCTGAACCAAAGTCAGTCTCGATCTGTTGGCTCCAATGACACTGTGCAGGGAGACCCTTGTTGGGGCCCACTCTGCAGGATCAGTAACAGAATTTGAGAACATTGTAACTTCAATGAACAGATGTGTGAGCCAAACTGTAATTAACATAGAGCAGTGTATAAGGCTCGTGTAAAATAAGATGTTTCTAACACTTCCATTTGATATTTCCATCACTTTATTATAAGCAAGTTCAGTGGAGGGGTTTGTCTTATTTGTCAGGTCAACAGTAGAGAAATGCAGTGATTTCTTTCCAAGGATGTACATCTAATAATCTTGGTTGAAGTTTAAACCTTGTTTCGAATGATTTTCCATTGAAAATGATACCTGTCTTTCAGCTCCTAGATTTCTGAGAAGTATAAAATCTTATATTTTTTATTACCAAAGGGGAAAGGTGGGAGGAGGGATAAATTAACAGTTTCAGATTAACATATACACACTGCTATGTATAAAATATATCATCAACAAGGAACTACTGTATAGCACAGGGAACTATACTCAATATTTTGTAATGACCCCTGAGGGGAAATAATCTGAAAAACCATAGATATCTATATCGACATCATCTATCAACTACAGATAAAATGGAAACTAAAGGAGGCCGATGGTGAGCGTTTCTGAACCTGAAGACTTCAATCATCTAAAGTTCGGACTCTGCCTATGGCCCAAGTCCCTTAATGAACACACATGTACCAGTAGCTTAAAAATTCCCCAGATTGGAGTTCGGGGAGACACTGATTTGGAAAAATGCCTTGTGTTCTCCTTACATACACGGGACCTTTCCTACAGCTACAACATGCCTGTGACACTCAGAAGATGGAACACGGTTGGATCAGGAAGATTTTGGAAAAGGCACTAAAATTCCTAATTTCCTGGTTGTTGGGTTCACCCCTCCAGCCTTTTTCCTTAAAATCTCCCCACTTGAGGATGTCAGCACCTTCAAAAACCAGTTGCACAGAAATTGGAATTTGTCCAAAGGAAGAAGGGGAAGGAGGAGAAACAAGGAGAGCCAAGCCCTAGATGTTCAAAGAGGCACATGTCACTCTACTTTCCAGTCAGGAAGAAGAATTAAGCAAAGGCTTAGCCTGCAACTGGGAACCAGAGTAGGGCCAAAAGCAAACCAGCGGTTCTGCGGAAAGCTCCCAAAAAAGCGAGTTGAAAAATGGAGCTCAGGGGCCCTGCAATTCACAAACCTGCAGAGTTATAAATAATAACTCTCGTCCACAAATATATTGAGGGAAGACAACGAAGAGGATTTGAAATCAAGGCAGAATTGCAGGAAACAGATTTCAGGAGTTAGATTCGAATCGCCCCTAAAGCACAAGAAAAGCGGCCAAACGTCCACAATGATGCACTTGGCCAAAAAGACAATATGCGTTTTTTTCGGAATAAATTCAGGAAAAAACCCATAGGCCCTTTTTGGCCAACCAAGCAAGCCGGAAATGCAATTCAGCACTACAAAGAAGTCTCACTTCCCATCGGTCAAAAGGTCCTTCCTAAAAAAGTGTAAAAACAAGAAATGCAGGAGAGGCCAGGGAGGAAAGGGAGCCTTGTTACACTGATGGGTGGGATGTAAATTGCCAATGACAACTCTGGAGAAGGGTATGGTGTTTCCTAAAACATCTAAAAAACACAGCTAGAGAGAAAGGGGCACATCCACTCATGGGGGTATAAATTTGGAAAACTAAAAATCAGCAAGACACAGGCACCCCAAAGTTTAGGGCTGCTCTGTTGACAAGAACCTCCACTTCATTCCACCTTAAATGTCCCAGGAAAGAGAAAAATGGATAAATAATTTGTGGTCCTTATGTACAATACAATATCACTCGGGCGTGAAATCAATATCATAAGGCTACTAGCAGCATGATGAGTGCATTTAGGTACGACAATTCTAAGTGAAATAAGTCACACAGAAAAAGACACTTATCATAAGATATCACTAACAGAATGAATGTAAAAACCGTTACACTGAACAGAATTACAAAACAGAACAGAGTCACACATTTAGAAAACACACTATGGTTGCTTAATGGGAAAGGTGAGCTGGGGTGATGCAAAAACAAGGATTTCAAATTAGCTCAGGTAACGTTCCATAAACCCAATATGTAATAGACAAGACTTACTCCTTGCTCAGTGAACTGGACTCAACACTCCCTATTCACCGCACAAGAACATATCTGACTAGTAAGAATCTTAAAACCTATGTATTGATATCTCTCTGTAAGTGTGTCAAGTGGGTGTAAAGCGGCATAAACACAGCAGTGAAAAGCAGCTAAACCCCATTATAAAAACAAACTACTTTTAAAACCCCATGAAACAAAGACAGTGAAAGAGAGCGAAATATGTACACAATTCATTCAGAGGCTGTGATGCAACCTGGATTGATCGTATCTAGACCCACAGCTGGATGAGACATAAAGGTGGACACTCTTGGGGCTGAGAGGTTTGGTGAGGTTGGGTGAGCAAACGCAGACCCTTTAAAATAATACTGCGTGGTACCCATCACATGGGTCCCAAATCTCCAGGTTAAAGGGCATCTTCCTACATCGAAAACATGCATTTGAAACCCAGAATATGGTACACCATGTGAACGGGAAAGGATTCTAAAACGCACCTCATTTCTCACGTCCTTGTGCTCGGATTTGCCATTCCAGCCACTTTAATAGCAATCTCCCTACTTGGAGAATCAGCACCTTTAACCTCCTGTTCCGTACAGGTTGCAATTTGTCCTGAGGATGAACGGGAAGACGGGGAACCAATGAGAGACTAGCTCTTGGTGTTGGGACAGGCACAGGTCACTCTATTTTCCCATCAGGAAGAAGAATTAACCACAGGATCAGCTTGCCACCGGAACCAGAATAGGGCCTGAAACCATTCTGAGCTTTTGCGGCCAGCTCCCATAAAAGCGAGTTGAAAAATGGAGCTCAGGGGCACTGCAATTCAAAAAACTGCAGAGATATAAATGATAACTGTCGTCCACAAATATATTGAGGGAAGGCAACGAAGAGGATTTGAAAGCAAGGCAGAATTGCAGGAAAAAGATTTCAAGAGGTAGATGCGAATCGCATTTAAAGCCCATGAAAAGCGGCAAAAGTTCAACAAATATGCCCTTGACCAAAAAGGGTGTATGCGTTTTTTCCTGAATATACTCAGGAAAAAAGCATATGCCCTTTTTGGCTAAGCAAGCAAACTGGAAAGGCAATTCAGTGCTACAAAGAAGTCTCGCTTCCCATCGGTCAAAAGGGCCATGCTGAAAAAAGTGTCAAAACCAGAAATGCAGGACAGGCCATGGAGAAATGGGAGCCTTGCTATGCTGATGGGCGGGATGTAAATTGCCAACAGCCACTGTGGAGAAGTGTACGGTGTGTCCTGAAACATGTAAGAAACACAGCTTAGAGAGCATAGGGCACTTCCACTCATGGGTGTATAATTTGGGAAAACTAAAAATCAGCATGACACAGGCACACCAAAGTTTAGGGCTGCTCTGTTGAAAAGAACGTCCACTTCTTTCCACCTAAATATCTCAGGAAAGAGAAAAATGGATAAAGAAGTTCTGATCTATATGTACAATGGAATATCACACAGCCATGAACTCAATGTCATAAGGGTAGTGGGAGAATCATGAGTGGAGTAAGCTATGACAATTCTAAATGAAATAAGTCACACATAAAACGACACTTATCATAAGATATCACTTATAGAGGGAATGTAAAAATCATTACACTTGAACTGAATTAAAAAAGAATACAGAGTCACACATGCAGAAAACACACTATGGCTGCATAACGGGAAATGTGAGGTGGGGTGATGCATAAAACAAGGGTTTCAAATTAGCTCAGATACCGTTCCTTAATCCCAATATGTTATAGACAAGAAATACTCTTGTTCAGGAAATGGACTCAACACCCCCTATTCACCGCACAAGAATATATCTGACTAGTAAGAAAGTTAAAACCCTTGTATTGATATCTCACTGTAAGAGTGTCAAGTGGGTGTAAAGTGGCATAAACACAGCAGTGAAAAGCAGCTACACCCCATTAGAAAAATAAATTACTTTTAAAACCCCATGAAACAAAGACAGTGAAAGAGAGAGAAATTCTTAAAACATTTGTTCAAAGGCTGTGATACAACCTGGATTGACCATATGTAGACACACAGCTGTATGAGACACAAGGGTGGACACTCTTGGGGATGAGAGGTTTGGTGAGGTTAGGTGAGCAAACGCAGATCCTTTAAAATAATACTGCGTGGTACCCATCCCATGGGTCCTAAAACTCCAGGTTCAACGGCATCTTCCTACATAGAAAACATGCATGGGAAACCCAGAAGATGGTACACCGTGTTATCGGGAAAGGTTTCTAAAACACACCTCATTTCTCATGTCCTTGTGCTCGGATTCGCCATTCAAGCCGCTTTACTAGAAATCTCTCTACTTGGAGCATCAGCTCCTTTAACCTCCTGTTTCGTACAGGTTGCAATTTGTCCTGAGGATGAATAGGATGAGGGGCAACAAATGAGAGACTAGCTCTAGGTGTTCGGAGCGGCACAGGTCACTCTATTTTCCCATCAGGAAGAAGAATTAACCACAGGCTCAGCCTGCCACCCGGAACCAGTACAGCACCTGAAGCAATCGTGCGCTTTTGCGGACAGCTCCCAAAAAAGTGAGTTGAAAAATGGAGCTCTGGGGCACTGCAATTTACAAAACTGCAGACTTATAAATGACAACTCTCATCCAAAAATATACTGAGGGAAGGCATCGAAGAGGATATGAAATCAATTCAGAATTGCAGGAAACAGATTTCAGGAGGTAGATGCGAATCGCCTTTAAAGCACATGAAAAGCGGCAAAACGTTGACAATGATGCCCTTGGCCAAAAAGGGCGTATGCGTTTTTTCCTGAATATATTCAGGAGAAAACGCATACGCCCTTTTTGGCCAACCAAGCAACCTGGAAAGGCAAATCAGCGCTACAAAGAAGTCTCGCTTCCCATCGGTCAAAAGGGCCATGCTGAAAAAAGTGTCAAAACCAGAAATGCAGGACAGGCCATGGAGAAATGGGAGCCTTGCTACACTGATGGGCGGGATGTAAATTGCCAACAGCCACTCTGGAGAAGTGTACGGTGTGTCCTGAAACATGTAAAAAACACAGCTTAGAGAGCATAGGGCACTTCCTCTCATGGGTGAATAAAATGTGAAAAGTAAAAATCAGCAAGACACAGGCACCCCAAAGTTTAGGGCTGCTCTGTTGACAGAAACATCCACTTCATTCCACCTTAAATATCCCAGGAAAGAGAACAATGGATAAAGAAGTTGTGATCCTTATGTACAGTGGAGTATGAAACAGCCATGAAATCAATGTCATAACGCTAGTAGCAGCATGATGAGTGGATTTAGGTACGACGATTCTAAGTGACATAAGTCACACAGAAAAAGACACTTATCATAAGATATCACTTATAGAGGGAATGTAAAAACCGTTACACTTGAACTGAATTACAAAACAGAACAGAGTCACACATGCCGAAAACACACTATGGCTGCTTAACGGGAAAGGTGAGGTAGGGTGATGCATAAAAGAAGTGTTTCAAATTAGCTCAGATACCGTTCCATAAACCCAATATGTAATAGACAAGACCTACTCCTTGCTCAGAAAACTGGACTCAACATGCCCGATTCACCGCACAAGAATATATCTGACTAGTAATAATCTTAAAACCTATGTATTGATATCTCTCTGTTAGTGTGTCAAGTGGGTGTAAAGCGGCATAAACACAGCCGTGAAAAGCAGCTAAACCCCATTATAAAAATAAATTACTTTTAAAAACCCATGAAACAAAGACAGTGAAAGAGAGAGAAATTCTTACACAATTCGTTCAGGGGCTGTGATGCAAACTGGATTGACCATATCTAGACCCACAGCTGGATGAGACATATGGGAGGACACTCTTGTTGCTGAGAGGTTTGGTGAGGTTGGGTGAGCAAACGCAGACCATTTAAAGTAATACTGCATGATACCAATCCCATGGGTTCCAAATCTCCAGGTTCAAGGGAATCTTGCTACATAGAAAACATGCAAGAGAAACCCAGAAGATGGTACTCCGTGTGATGGGTAAAGGTTTCTAAAACACACCTCATTTCTCATCTACTTGTGCTCACGTTCACCATTCCACCCGCTCTACTAGCAATCTCCCTAGTTTGAGCATCAGCACCTTTAACCTCCTGTTCCGTACAGGTTGCAATTTGTCCTGAGGATGAACGGGAAGGCGGGGAACCAGTAAGAGACTAGCTCTAGGTTTCGGGACAGGCACAGGTCACTCTATTTTCCCATCAGGAAGAAGAATTAACCCCAGGCTCAGCCTGCCCCCCGGAAGCAGAACAGGGCCTGAAGCAATCCTGCGCTTTTGCGGCCAGCTCCCAAAAAAGTGAATTGAAAAATGGAGGTCAGGGGCACTGCAATTCACAAAGCTGCAGAGTTATAAATTGTAACTCTCATCCACAAATATATTGAGGGAAGGCAACGAAGAGGATTTGAAAGCAAGGCAGAATTGCAGGAAACACATTTCAGGAAGTAGATGTGAATCGCCTTTAAAGCCCATGAAAAGCGGCAAAGGTTCGACAAATATGCCCTTGGCCAAAAAGGGCGTATGCGTTTTTTCCTGAATATATTCAGGAAAAAACGCATACGCCCTTTTTGGCCAACCAAGCAACCTGGAAAGGCAAATCAGCGCTACAAAGAAGTCTCACTTCCCATCGGTCAAAAGGGCCATGCTGAAAAAAGTGTACAAACTAGAAATGCAGGCTAGGCCATGGAGAAATGGGAGCCTTGCTACTCTGATGGGCGGAATGTAAATTGCCAACAGCCACACTGGAGAAGTGTACAGTGTGTCCTGAAATATGTAAGAAACACAGCTTAGAGAGCATACGGCACTTGTACTCATTTGTGTATAAATTGGGAAAACTAAAATCAGCAAGACACAGGCAACCCAAAGTTTAGCGCTACTCTGTTGACAGGAAACTCCACTTCATTCCACGTTAAATATCCCAGGAAAGAGAAAAATGGATAAAGAAGTTGTGGTCCTTATGTTCAATAGAATATCACTCAGCCATGGAATTAATGTCATAAGACTAGTAGCAGCATGATGAGTGGAGTTACGTACGACGATTTTAAGTGAAATAAGTCACAGAGAAAAAGACACTTATCATAAGATATCAGTTATAGAGCGATTGTAAAAACCGTTACACTTGAACTTAATTACAAAACAGAACAGAGTCACACATGTAGAAAACACACTATTGCTGCTTAACGGGAAAGGTGAAGTGGGGTGATGCATAAAACAAGGGTTTCAAATTAGCTCAGATACCGTTCCATAAACCCAATATGTAATAGACAAGACCTACTCCTTGCTCAGGAAATGGACTCAACACCCCCTATTCACCACAAAGGAATATATCTGACTATTAAGAATCTTAAACCTATATACTGATATATCACTGTAAGTGTGTCAATTTGGTGTAAAGCGGCATAAACACAGCAGTGAAAAGCAGCTTAACCCCAATAAAAAAATAAATTACTTTTAAAAACCCATGAAACAAAGACAGTGATAGAGGGAGAAATTCTTACACAATTCATTCTGGGGATGTGATGCAACCTGGATTGACCATACCTAGACCCACAGCTGGATGTGACATAAGGTTGGACACTCTTGGGGCTGAGAGTTTTGATGAGGTTGGGGGAGCAAATGCAGTACCTTCAAAGTAATACTGCACGGTACCCACCCCATGGGTCCGAATTCTCCAGGTTCAAGGGCATCTTCCTACATCGAAAACATGCATGAGAAACCCAGAATATGGTACACTGGGTGATGGGGAAACCTTTCTAAAACGCACCTCATTTTTCATCTCCTTCTGCTCGGATTCGCCATTCCAGCCGCTTTACTGGCAATCTCCCTACTTGGAGCATCAGCACCTTTCACCTCCTGTTCCGTACAGCTTGCAATTTGTCCTGTGGATGAACGGGAAGAGGGGGAACCAATGAGAGACTAGCTCTAGGTGTTGGGACAGGCACAGGTCACTCTATTTTCCCATCAGGAAGAAGAATTAACCACAGGCTCAGACTGCCCTCCGGAACCAGAATAGGGCCTGAAGCAATCCTCTGCTTTTGCGGACAGCTCCCAAAAAAGCGAGTTGAAAAATGGGGGTCAGGGGCACTGCAATTCACAAACCTGCAGAGTTATAAATGATAACTCTCATCCACAAATATATTGAGGGAAGGCAACGAAGGGGATTTGAAAGCAAGGCAGAATTGCAGGAAACAGATTTCAGGAGGCAGATTCGAATCGCATTTAAGTCACAAGAAAACAGGCCAAAGGTCGACAATGATGCACTTAGCCAAAAAGGGCGTATGCGTTTTTTCCTGAATATATTCAGGAAAAAACGCATACGCCCTTTTTGCCCAACCAAGCAACCTGGAAAGGGAAATCAGCGGTACAAAGCAGTCTCGCTTCCCATTTGTCAAAAGTGCCATTCTGAAAAAAGTGTACAAACCAGAAATGCAGGAAAGGCCATGTAGAAATGGGAGCCTTTCTATTCTGATGGACTGGATGTAAATTGCCAACAGCCACTCTGGAGAAGTGTACGGTGTGTCCTGAAACATCTAAAAAACAAAGCTTAGAGAGCATAGGGCACTTCCACTCATGGGGGTATAAATAGGGAAAACCAAAAATCAGCAAGACACAGGCACCCCAAAGTTTAGGGCTCCTCTCTTGACAGGATCCTCCACTTCATTCCACCTTAAATATCCCAGGAAAGAGAAAAATGGATAAAGAAGTTTTGTTCCTTATGTACAATGGAATATCACTCAGCCATGAAATCAATGTCATAAGGCTAGTAGCAGCAGGAGGACTGGATTTAGGTACGACGATTCTAACTGAAATTAGTCTCACAGGAAAAGACACTTATCATAAGATATAACTTATAGAGGGAATGTAAAATCCGTTACACTTGAACTGAATTACAAAACAGAACAGAGTCACACATGCAGAAAACACACGGTGGCTGCTTAATGGGAAAGATGAGGTGAGGTAATGCATAAAACAAGGGTTTCATATTAGCTCAGATACCATTCCATAAACCAAATATGTAATAGACAAGACCTACTCCTTGCTCAGAGAACTGAACTCAACACCCGCTATGCACCGCATATGAAAATATCTGACTAGTAAGAATCTTAAAACATATGTATTGATATCTCTCTGTAAGTGTGTCAAGTGGCTGTAAAGCGGCATAAACACAGCCGTGAAAAGCAGTCAAACCCCATTATAAAAAAAATTACATTTAAAAACCCATGAAAAAAGACAGTGAAGGATCTAGAAATACTTACACAATTCGTTCAGGGGCAGTGATGCAACCTGGATTGACCATATCTAGACCCACAGCTGGATGAGACATAAGGGTGGACACTCTTGGGGCTGAGAGATTTGGTGAGGTTGGGTGAGCAAGCGCAGACCCTTTAAAGTTATACTGCGTGGTACCCATCCCATGGGTCCCAAATCTCCAGGTTAAAGGACATCTTCCTACATCGAAAACATGCATGATAAACCCAGAAGATGGTACACCGTGTGATGGGGAAAGGTTTCTAAAACGCACCTCGTTTCTCATCTCCTTTTGCCCGGGTTCGCCATTCCAGCCGCTTTACTAGCAATCTCCCTACTTGGAGCATCAGCACCTTTAACCTCCTGTTCCGTACAGGTTGCAATTTGTCCTGAGGATGAACGGGAAGACGTGGAACCAATGAGAGACTAGCTGTTGGTGTTGGGACAGGCACAGGTCACTCTATTTTCCCATCAGGAAGAAGAATTAACAACAGGCTCAGCCTGCCACCCCGGAACCTGAATAGGGCCTGAGGCAATCCTGCGCTTCTGCGGCCAGCTCCCCAAAAACGAGTTGAAAAATAGAGCTTCAGGGCACTGCAATTCACAAACCTGCAGAGTTATAAATGGTATCTCTCGTCCCCAAATATATTGAGGGAAGGCAAAGAAGAGGATTTGAAAGCAAGGCAGAATTGCAGGAAAAAGATTTCAAAAGGTAGATGCGAATCACCTTTAAACCCCATGAAAAGCGGCAAAGGTTCGACAAATATGCCCTTGGCCAAAAAGGGCGTAGGCGTTTTTTCCTGAATATATTCAGGAAAAAATGCCTACGCCCTTTTTGGCCAACCAAGCAACCTGGAAAGGCAAATCAGCGCTACAAAGAAGTCTCGCTTCCCATCGGTCAAAAGGGCCATGCTGAAAAAAGTGTCAAAACCAGAAATGCAGGACAGGCCTTGGAGAAATGGGAGCCTTGCTACACTGATAGGCGGGATGTAAACTGCCAACAGCCACTCTGGAGAAGTGTATGGTGTGTCCTGAAACATCTAAAAACCACAGCTTAGAGAGCATAGGGCACTTCCACTCATGGGGGTATAAATTTGGAAAATGAAAAATCAGCAAAACACAAGCACTCCAAAATTTAGGGCTGCTCTGTTGACAAGGACCTCCACTTCATTCCACCTTAAATATCCCAGGAAAGAGAAAAATGGATAAAGAAGTTGTGGTCCTTATGTACAATGGTATATCACTCAGCCATGAAATCAATGTCATAAGGCTAGTAGCAGCATGATTATTGGATTTAGGTACGACGATTCTAAGTGAAATAAGTCACACACAAAAGGACACTTCTCATAAGGTATCACTTATAGAGGGAATGTAAAAACCGTTACACTTGAAGTGAATTACAAAACAGAACAGAATCACACATGCAGAGAACACACTATGGCTGCTTAACGGGAAAGGTGAGGTGGGGTGATACATAAAACAAGGGTTTCAAATTAGCTCAGATACCGTTCCATAAACCCAATATGTAATAGACAAGACCTACTCCTTGCTCAGAGAACTGGACTCAACACGCCCTATTCACCGCACAAGAATATATCTGACTAGTAATAATCTTAAAACCAATGTATTATTATCTCTCTGTTAGTGTGTCAAGTGGGTGCAAAGCGGCATAAATACAGCAGTGAAAAGCAGCTAAACCCCATTATAAAAATAAATTACTTTTAGGGGGCCTCGGGAAGATGGCGGAAGAGTAAGACGCGGAGATCACCTTCCTTCCCACAGGTACAGTAGAAATACATCTACACGTGGAACTGCTCCTACAGAACACCCACTGAACGCTGGCAGAAAACGTCCGACCTCCGAAAAGGCAAGAAACTCCCCCCGTACTTGGGTAGGGCAAAAGAAAATAGAAATAACAGAGACAAAAGAATAGGGACGGCACCTGCACTAGTGGGAGGGAGCCGTGAAGGAGGAAAGATTTCCACGCACTAGGAAGCCCCTTCGCGGGCAAAGACTGCGGGTGGCAGAGGGGGGAAGCTTCGGAGCCACGGAGGAGAGCGCAGCCACAGGGGTGCGGAGGGCAAAGCGAAGAGGTTCCCACGGAGGAGCGGTGCCGACCAGCACTCTCCAGCCCGAGAGGCTTGTCTGCTCCCCCGCTGGGGCGGGCGGGGCTGGGAGCTGAGGCTCGGGTTCGGTCGGATCGCAGGGAGAGGAATGAGGCTGGCAGCGTGAACACAGCCTGAAGGGATTAGCGCACAACAGCTGGCTGGGAGGGAGACCGGGAAAAAGTCTGCAGCTGCCGAAGAGGCAAGAGACTTTTTCTTGCCTCTTTGTTTCGCGGCGCGCAAGGAGAGGGGATTCAGAGCGCCGCCTAAACGAACTGCAGAGAAGGGCGCGAGCCGCGGCGATCAACGCAGACCCCACAGCAACAGGGGCGCAGAGGAAAAAAACAGAGAGACTCCCGCACAGAGGCTCGGCGCCGAGCAGCACTCACCAGCCCAAGAGGCTTGTCTGCTCGGCGGGCGGGGCTGGGAGCTGAGGCTCGGGCTTCGGTTGGATCGCAGGGAGAGGACTGGGGCTGGCGGCGTGAACACAGCCTGAAGGGGTTAGCGCACCACAGCTGGCTGGGAGGGAGACCGGGAAAAGGTCTGCAGCTGCCGAAGAGGCAAGAGACTTTTTCTTGCCTCTTTGTTTCGCTGAGCGCAAGGAGAGGGGATTCAGAGTGCCGCCTAAACGAACTCCAGAGAAAGGCGCGAGCCGCGGCGATCAGCACGGACCCCAGAGACGGGCGTGAGACGCTGGGGCTGATGCTGCCGCCTCCAAAAAGCCTGTGTGTGAGCACAGGTCACTCTCCACATCGCCCCTCCCGGGAGCCTTTGCAGCCCGCCACTGCCAGGGTCCCGTGATCCGGGGACAAGTTCCCCGGGAGAACGCACTGCCCGCCTCAGGCTGGTGCAACGTCACGCCGGCCTCGGCCACCGCAGGCTCACCCCGCCTCCTCTGTACACCTCCCTCCCCGCGACCTGAGTGAGCCAGAGCCCCCGAACAGCTGCTCCTTTAACCCCGTCCTGTCTGGGCGGGGAATAGACGCCCTCAGGTGACCTACATGCAGAGGCGGGTCCAAATCCAAAGCTGAACCCCAGGAGCTGTGCGAACAGGGAAAATAAGGGGAAATCTCTCCCAGCAGCCTTAGAAGCAGCGGATTAAGACTCCACAAACAACTTGATGTGCCTGCATCTGTTGAATACCTGAATAGACAACGAATCATCCCAAATTCAGGAGGTGGACTTTGGGAGCAGGATATATTAATTTTTCCCCTTTTCCTTTTATTTGTGAGTGTATATGTATATGCTTCTGGGTGCGATTTTGTCTGTATAGCTTTGCTTTACAATAGCTTTATTTTACTTCATTATATTATAGCCTCTTTCCTTCTTTTTTTCTTTCTATTTTTTCTCCCTTTTACTCTGAGCTGTGTGGACGAAAGGCTCTTGGTGCTCCAGCCAGGCATGAGGGCCGTGCCTCTGAGGTGGGAGAGCCAACGTCAGGACACTGGTCCACAAGAGACCTCCCAGCTCCACGTAATACCAAACGGCAAAAATCTCTCAGAGATCTCCATCTCAACATCAAGACCCAGCTTCACTCAACGACGAGCAAGCTACAGTGCTGGACACCCTATGCCAAACAACTAGCAAGACAGGAACACAGCCCCATCCATTAGCAGAGAGGCTGCCTAAAATCATAATAAGGCCACAGACACCCCAAAATACACCACCAGACGTGGACGTGCCCACCAGAAAGACAAGATCCAACCTCATCCACCAGAGCTCAGGCACTAGTTCCCTCCACCAGGAAGTCTACACAACCCACTGAACCAACCTTAGCCACTGGGGACAGATACCAAAAACAACAGGAACTACGAACCTGCAGCCTGTGAAAAGGAGACCCCAAACACAGTAAGATAAGCAAAATGAGACGACAGAAAAACACACAGCAGATGAAGGAGCAGGGTCAGAACATACCAGACTTAACAAATGAAGAGGAAATAGGTAGTCTACCTGAAAAAGAATTCAGAATAATGATAGTAAGGATGATCCAAAATATTGGAAACAGAATAGACAAAATGCAAGAAACATTTAACAAGGACGTAGAAGAACTAAAGAGGAACCAAGCAATGATGAAAACCACAGTAAATGAAATTAAAAATACTCTAGATGGGATCAATAGCAGAATAACTGAGGCAGAAGAAAGGATAAGTGACCTGGAAGATAAAATGGTGGAAATAACTACTGCAGAGCAGGATAAAGAAAAAAGAATGAAAAGAACTGAGGACAGTCTCAGAGACCTCTGGGACAACATTAAACGCGCCAACATTCGAATTATAGGGGTCCCAGAAGAAGAAGAGAAAAAGAAAGGGACTGAGAAGATATTTGAAGAGATTATAGTTGAAAACTTCCCTAATATGGGAAAGGAAATAGTTAATCAAGTCCTGGAAGCACAGAGAGTCCCATACAGGATAAACCCAAGGAGAAACACACCAAGACACATATTAATCAAACTGTCAAAAATTAAATATAAGGAAAACATATTAAAGGCAGCAAGGGAAAAAAAACAAATAACACACAAGGGAATCCCCATAAGGTTAACATCTGATCTTTCAGCAGAAACTCTGCAAGCCAGAAGGGAGTGGCAGGATATACTTAAAGTGATGAAGGAGAAAAACCTACAACCAAGATTACACTACCCAGCAAGGATCTCATTCAGATTCGATGGAGAAATTAAAACCTTTACAGACAAGCAAAAGCTGAGAGAGTTCAGCACCACCAAACCAGCTTTACAACAAATGCTAAAGGAACTTTTCTAGGCAAGAAACACAAGAGAAGGAAAACACCTACAATAACAAACCCAAAACATTTAAGAAAATGGGAATAGGAACATACATATCGATAATTACCTTGAATGTAAATGGATTAAATGCTCCCACCAAAAGACACAGGCTGGCTGAATGGATACAAAAACAAGACCCATATATATGCTGTCTACAAGAGACCCACTTCAGACCTAGAGACACATATAGACTGAAAGTGAGGGGATGGAAAAAGATATTCCATGCAAATGGAAATCAAAAGAAAGCTGGAGTAGCAATTCTCATATCAGACAAAATAGACTTTAAAATAAAGACTATTACAAGAGACAAAGAAGGACACTATATAATGATCAAGGGATCGATACAAGAGGAAGGTATAACAATTGTAAATATTTATGCACCCAACATAGGAGCACCTCAATACATAAGGCAAATACTAACAGCCATAAAAGGGGAAATCGACAGCAACACAATCATAGTAGGGGACTTTAACACCCCACTCTCACCAATGGACAGATCATCCAAAATGAAAATAAATAAGGAAACACAAGCTTTAAATGATACATTAAACAAGATGGACTTAATTGATATTTATAGGACATTCCATCCAAAAACAACAGAATACACATTTTTCTCAAGTGCTCATGGAACATTCTCCAGGATAGATCATATCTTGGGTCACAAATCAAGCCTTGGTAAATTTAAGAAAATTGAAATCGTATCAAGTATCTTTTCCGACCACAACGCTATGAGACTAGATATCAATTACAGGAAAAGATCTGTAAAAAATACAAACACATGGAGGCTACACAATACATTACTTAATAACGAAGTGATCACTGAAGAAATCAAAGGGGAAATCAAAAAATACCTAGAAACAAATGACAATGGAGATACGACGACCCAAAACCTATGGGACGCAGCAAAAGCAGTGCTAAGAGGGAAGTTTATAGCAATACAAGCCTACCTCAAGAAACAGGAAACATCTCGAATAAACAACCTAACCTTGCACCTAAAGCAATTAGAGAAAGAAGAACAAAAAAAACCCAAAGCCAGCAGAAGGAAAGAAATTATAAAGATCAGGTCAGTAATAAATGAAAAAGAAATGAAGGAAACAATAGCAAAAATCAATGAAACTAAAAGCTGGTTCTTTGAGAAGATAAACAAAATTGATAAACCATTAGCCACACTCATCAAGAGAAAAAGGGAGAAGACTCAGATCAATAGAATTAGAAATGAAAAAGGAGAAGTAACCACTGACACTGCAGAAATACAAAAGATCATGAGAGATTACTACAAGCAACTCTATGCCAATAAAATGGACAACCTGGAAGAAATGGACAGATTCTTAGAAATGCACAAACTGCCGAGACTGAACCAGGAAGAAATAGAAAATATGAACAGACCAATCACAAGCACTGAAATTGAAACTGTGATTAAAAACCTTCCAACAAACAAAAGCCCAGGACCAGATGGCTTCACAGGTGAATTCTATCAAACATTTAGAGAAGAGCTAACACCTATCCTTCTCAAACTCTTCCAAAATATTGCAGAGGGAGGAACACTCCCAAACTCATTCTACGAGGCCACCATCACCCTGATACCAAAACCAGACAAAGATTCACAAAGAAAGAAAACTACAGGCCAATATCACTGATGAACATAGATGCAAAAATCCTCAACAAAATACTAGCAAACAGAATCCAACAGCACATTAAAAGGATCATACACCATGATCAAGTGGGGTTTATCCCAGGAATGCAAGGATTCTTCAATATACGCAAATCAATCAATGTGATACATCATATTAACAAACTGAAGGAGAAAAACCATATGATCATCTCAATAGATGCAGAGAAAGCTTTCGACAAAATTCAACACCCATTTATGATAAAAGCCCTGCAGAAAGTAGGCATAGAGGGAACTTTCCTCAACATAATAAAGGCCATATATGACAAACCCACAGCCAACATTGTCCTCAATGGTGAAAAACTGAAACCATTTCCACTAAGATCAGGAACAAGACAAGGTTGCCCACTCTCACCACTATTATTCAACATAGTTTTGGAAGTGTTAGACACAGCAATCAGAGAAGACAAAGAAATAAAAGGAATCCAAATCGGAAAAGAAGAAGTAAAGCTGTCACTATTTGCAGATGACATGATACTATACATAGAGAATCCTAAAGATGCTACCAGAAAACTCCTAGAGCTAATCAATGAATTTGGTAAAGTAGCAGGATACAAAATTAATGCACAGAAATCTCTTGCATTTCTATACACTAATGACGAAAAATCTGAAAGTGAAATTAAGAAAACACTCCCATTTACCATTGGAACAAAAAGAATAAAATATCTAGGAATAAACCTACCTAAGGAGACAAAAGACCTGTATGCAGAAAATTATAAGACACTGATGAAAGAAATTAAAGATGATACAAATAGATGGAGAGATATACCATGTTCCTGGATTGGAAGAATCAACATTGTGAAAATGACTCTACTACCCAAAGCAATCTACAGATTCAATGCAATCCCTATCAAACTACCACTGGCATTTTTCACAGAACTAGAACAAAAAATTTCACAATTTGTATGGAAACACAAAAGACCCCGAATAGCCAAAGCAATCTTGAGAACGAAAAATGGAGCTGGGGGAATCAGGCTCCCTGAATTCAGACTATATTACAAAGCTTCAGTAATCAAGACAGTGTGGTACTGGCACAAAAACAGAAATATAGATCAATGGAACAGGATAGAAAGCCCAGAGATAAACCCACACACATATGGGCACCTTATTTTTGATAAAGGAGGCAAGCATATACAGTGGAGAAAAGACAGCCTCTTCAATAAGTGGTGCTGGGAAAATTGGACAGGTACATGTAAAAGTATGAAAATAGAACACTCCCTGACACCATGCACAAAAATAAACTCAAAATGAATTAAAGACCTAAGTGTAAGGGCAGACACTATCAAACTCTTAGAGGAAAACATAGGCAGAACACTCTATGACATACATCACAGCAAGATTCTTTTTGACCCAGCTCCCAGAGAAATGGAAATAAGAACACAAATAAACAAATGGGACCTAATGAAACTTAAAAGCTTTTGCACAGCAAAGGAAACCATAAACAAGACCAAAAGACAACCATCAGAATGGGAGAAAATATTTGCAAATGAAGCAACTGACAAAGGATTAATCTCCAAGATTTACAAGCAGCTCATGCAGCTCAATAACAAAAAAACGAACAACCCAATCCAAAAATGGGCCGAAGACCTAAATAGACATTTCTCCAAAGAACATATACAAATGGCCTACAGACACATGAAAGAATGCTCAACATCATTAATCATTAGAGAAATGCAAATCAAAACTACAATGAGATATCATCTCACACCAGTCAGAATGGCCATCATCAAAAAATCTAGAAACAATAAATGCTGGAGAGGGTGTGGAGGAAAGGGAACACTCTTGCACTGTTGGTGGGAATGTAAATTGATACAGCCACTATGGAGAACAGTATGGAGGTTCCTTGAAAAACTACAAATAGAACTACCATACGACGCAGCAATCCCACTAATGGGCATATACCCTGAGAAAACCATAGGTCAAAAAGAGTCATGTACCAAAATGTTCATTGCAGCTCTATTTACAATAGCCAGAACATGGAAGCAATCTAAATGTCCATCGACAGATGAATGGATAAAGAAGATGTGGCACATATATACAATGGAATATTACTCAGCCATAAAAAGAAAAGAAATGGAGGTATTTGTAATGAGGTGGATGGAGTCAGAGTCTGTCATACAGAGTGAAGTAAGTCAGAAAGAGAAAAACAAATACAGTATGCTAACACATATATACGGAATCTAAGGGAAAAAAAAAAGGCCATGAAGAACCTAGTGGCGAGACGGGAATAAAGACACAGACCTACTAGAGAATGGACTTGAGGATATGAGGAGGGGGTGGGGTGAGATGTGACAGGGTAAGAGAGTGTCATGGACATATATGCACTACCAAATGTAAAATAGATAAATAGTGGGAAGCAGCCGCATAGCACAGGGAAATCAGCTCGGTGCTTTCTGACCACCTAGAGGGATGGGAAGGGGAGGGTAGGAGGGAGGGAGATGCAAGAGGGAAGAGAAATGGGAACATATTGTATATGTATTACTGATTCACTTTGTTATAAAGCAGAAGATAACACACCACTGTAAGGCAATTATACTTCAATAAAGATTTAAAAAAAAAATAAAAAATAAATAAATAAATAAATAAATTACTTTTAAAAACACATGAAACAAAGACACTATGGCTGCTTAACGGGAAAGGTGAGGTGGGGTGATACATAAAACAAGAGCTTCAAATTAGCTCAGATACCGTTCCATAAACCCAATATGTAATAGACAAGACCTACTCCTTGCTCAGAGAACTGGACTCAACACGCCCATTTCACCGCACAAGAATATATCTGACTAGTAATAATCTTAAAACCTATGTATTGATATCTCTCTGTTAGTGTGTCAAGTGGGTGTAAAGCGGCATAAACACAGCCGTGAAAAGCAGCTAAACCCCATTATAAAAATAAATTAGTTTTAAAAACCCATGAAACAAAGACAGGGAAAGAGAGAGAAATTCTTACACAATTTGTTCAGGGGCTGTGATGCAACCTGGACTGACCATATCTAGACCCACAGCTGGATGAGACATAAGGGTGGACACTCTTGGGGCTGAGAGGTTTGGTGAAGTTGGGTGAGCAAACGCAGACCCTTTAAAGTAGTACTGCGTGCTACCCGTCCCATGGGTCCCAAATCTCCAGGTTCAAGGGCATCTTCCTACATCGAAAACAGGCATGAGAAACCCAGAAGATGGTACACCGTGTGATGGGGAAAGGGTTTTAAAACGCACCTCATTTCTCATCTCCTTGTGCTCGGGTTCGCCATTCCCGCCACTTTACTAGCAATCTCCCTACTTGGAGCCTCAGCACCTTTAACCTCCTGTTCCGTACAGGTTGCAATTTGTCCTGAGGATGAACGGGAAGACGGGGAACCAATGAGAGTCTAGCTCTTGGTGTTGGGACAGGCACAGGTCACTCTATTTTCCCATCAGGAAGAAGAATTAACCACAGGCTCAGCCTGCCCCCCGGAACCAGAACAGGGCCTGAAGCCATCCTGCGCTTTTGCGGCCAGCTCCCAAAAAAGCGACTTGTAAAATGGAGCTTCAGGGCACTGCAATTCACAAACCTGCAGAGTTATAAATGATAACTCTCGTCCACAAATATATTGAGGGAAGGCAAAGAAGAGGATTTGAAATCAAGGCAGAATTGCAGGAAACAGATTTCAGGAGGTAGATTCGAATCGCCTTTAAAGTTCATGAAAAGCGCAAAACGTTGACAATGATGCCCTTGGCCAAAAAGGGCGTATGCGTTTTTTCCTGAATATATTCAGGAAAAAACGCATACGCCCTTTTTGGCCAACCAAGCAACCTGGAAAGGCAAATCAGCGCTACAAAGAAGTCTCGCTTCCCATCGGTCAAAAGGGCCATGCTGAAAAAAGTGTCAAAACCAGAAATGCAGGACAGGCCATGGAGAAATGGGAGCCTTGCTACACTGATGGGCGGGATGTAAATTGCCAACAGCCACTCTGGAGAAGTGTACGGTGTGTCCTGAAACATCTAAAAAACACAGCTTAGAGAGCATAGGGCACTTCCACGCATGGGGGGATAAAGTGGGAAAATTGAAAATCAGCAAGACACAAGCACCCCAAAGTTTAGGGCTGCTCTGTTGACAAGGACCTCCACTTCATTCCACCTTAAATATCCCAGGAAAGCGAAAAATGGATAAAAAAGTTGTGGTCCTTATGTACAATGGAATATCACTCAGCCATGAAATCAATGTCATAAGGCTAGTAGCAGCATGATGAGTGGATTTAGGTAAGACGATTCTAAGTGAAATAAGTCACACAGAAAAGGACACTTCTCATAAGGTGTCACTTATAGAGGGAATGTAAAAACCGTTACACTTGAACTGAATTACAAAACAGAACACAGTCACACATGCAGAAAACACACTATGGCTGCGTAACGGGAAAGGTGAGGTGGGGTGATACATAAAACAAGAGCTTCAAATTAGCTCAGATACCGTTCCATAAACCCAATATGTAATAGACAAGACCTACTCCTTGCTCAGAGAACTGGACTCAACACGCCCGATTCACCGCACAAGAATATATCTGACTATTAATAATCTTAAAACCTATGTATTCATATCTCTCTGTTAGTGTGTCAAGTGGGTGTAAGGCGGCATAAACACAGCCGTGAAAAGCAGCTAAACCCCATTATAAAAATAAATTACTTTTAAAAACCCATGAAACAAAGACAGGGAAAGAGAGAGAAATTCTTACACAATTTGTTCAGGGGCTGTGATGCAACCTGGACTGACCATATCTAGACCCACAGCTGGATGAGACATAAGGGTGGACACTCTTGGGGCTGAGAGGTTTGGTGAAGTTGGGTGAGCAAACGCAGACCCTTTAAAGTAGTACTGCGTGCTACCCGTCCCATGGGTCCCAAATCTCCAGGTTCAAGGGCAACTTCCTACATCGAAAACAGGCATGAGAAACCCAGAAGATGGTACACCGTGTGATGGGGAAAGGGTTTTAAAACGCACCTCATTTCTCATCTCCTTGTGCTCGGGTTCGCCATTCCAGCCACTTTACTAGCAATCTCCCTACTTGGAGCCTCAGCACCTTTAACCTCCTGTTCCGTACAGGTTGCAATTTGTCCTGAGGATGAACGGGAAGACGGGGAACCAATGAGAGACTAGCTCTTGGTGTTGGGACAGGCACAGGTCACTCTATTTTCCCATCAGGAAGAAGAATTAACCACGGGCTCAGCCTGACCCCCGGAACCAGAACAGGGCCTGAAGCCATCCTGCGCTTTTGCGGCCAGCTCCCAAAAAAGCGACTTGTAAAATGGAGCTTCAGGGCACTGCAATTCACAAACCTGCAGAGTTATAAATGATAACTCTCGTCCACAAATATATTGAGGGAAGGCAAAGAAGAGGATTTGAAATCAAGGCAGAATTGCAGGAAACAGATTTCAGGGGGTAGATTGGAATCGCCTTTAAAGCACATGAAAAGCGGCAAAACGTTGACAATGATGCCCTTGGCTAAAAAGGGCGTATGCGTTTTTTCCTGAATATATTCAGGAAAAAACGCATACGCCCTTTTTGGCCAACCAAGCAACCTGGAAAGGCAAATCAGCGCTACAAAGAAGTCTCGCTTCCCATCGGTCAAAAGGGCCATGCTGAAAAAAGTGTCAAAACCAGAAATGCAGGACAGGCCATGGAGAAATGGGAGCCTTGCTACACTGATGGGCGGGATGTAAATTGCCAACAGCCACTCTGGAGAAGTGTACGGTGTGTCCTGAAACATCTAAAAAACACAGCTTAGAGAGCATAGGGCACTTCCACGCATGGGGGGATAAAGTGGGAAAATTGAAAATCAGCAAGACAAAAGCACCCCAAAGTTTAGGGCTGCTCTGTTGAAAAGGACCTCCACTTCATTCCACCTTAAATATCCCAGGAAAGCGAAAAATGGATAAAAAAGTTGTGGTCCTTATGTACAATGGAATATCACTCAGACATGAAATCAATGTCATAAGGCTAGTAGCAGCATGATGAGTGGATTTAGGTAAGACGATTCTAAGTGAAATAAGTCACACAGAAAAGGACACTTCTCATAAGGTGTCACTTATAGAGGGAATGTAAAAACCGTTACACTTGAACTGAATTACAAAACAGAACAGAGTCACACATGCAGAAAACACACTATGGCTGCTTAACGGGAAAGGTGAGGTGGGGTGATACATAAAACAAGAGTTTCAAATTAGCTCAGATACCGTTCCATAAACCCAATATGTAATAGACAAGACCTACTCCTTGCTCAGAGAACTGGACTCAACACGCCCGATTCACCGCACAAGAATATATCTGAGTAGTAATAATCTTAAAACCTATGTATTGATATCTCTCTGTTAGTGTGTCAAGTGGGTGTAAAGCGGCATAAACACAGCCGTGAAAAGCAGCTAAACCCCATTATAAAAATAAATTACCTTTAAAAACCCATGAAACAAAGACAGGGAAAGAGAGAGAAATTCTTACACAATTCTTTCAGGGGCTGTGATGCAACCTGGATTGACCATATCTAGACCCACAGCTGGATGAGACATAAGGGTCGACACTCTTGGGGCTGAGAAGTTTTGTGAGGTTGGGTGAGCAAACGCAGACCCTTTAAAGTAATACTGCGTGCTACCCATCGCATGGGTCCCAAATCTCCAGGTTCAAGGGCATCTTCCTACATCGAAAACATGCATGAGAAACCCAGAAGATGGTACACCGTGTGATGGGGAAAGGTTTCTAAAACGCACCTCATTTCTCATCTCCTTGTGCTCGGGTTCGCCATTCCAGCCACTTTACCAGCAATCTCCCTTCTTGGAGCATCAGCACCTTTAACCTCCTGTTCCGTACAGGTTGCAATTTGTCCTGAGGATGAATGGGAAGACGGGGAACCAATGAGAGACTAGCTCTTGGTGTTGGGACAGGCACAGGTCACTCTATTTTCCCATCAGGAAGAAGAATTAACCACAGGCTCACCCTGCGCACTGGAACCAGAACAGGGCCTGAAGCCATCCTGCGCTTTTGCGGCCAGCTCCCAAAAAAGCGAGTTGTAAAATGGAGCTTCAGGGCACAGCAATTCACAAATCTGCAGAGTTATAAATGATAACTCTCGTCCACAAATATATTGAGGGAAAGCAAAGAAGAGGATTTGAAATCAAGGCAGAATTGCAGGAAACAGATTTCAGGAGGTAGATTCGAATCGCCTTTAAAGCACATGAAAAGCGGCAAAATGTTGACAATGATGCTTTTGGCCAAAAAGTGCGTATGCGTTATTCCTGAATATATTCAGAAAAAAACGCATACGCCCTTTTGGGCCAACCAAGCAACCTGGAAAGGCAAATCAGCACTACAAAGAAGTCTCACTTCCCATCGGTCAAAAGGGCCATGCTGAAAAAAGTGTCAAAACCAGAAATGCAGGACAGGCCATGGAGAAATGGGAGCCTTGCTACACTGATGGGCGGGATGTAAATTGCCAACAGCCACTCTGGAGAAGTGTACGGTGTGTCCTGAAACATCTAAAAACCACAGCTTAGAGAGCATAGGGCACTTCCACACATGGGGGTATAAATTGGGAAAATGAAAAATCAGCAAGACACAAGCACCCCAAAGTTTAGGGCTGCTCTGTTGCCTAGGACCTCCACTTCATTCCACCTTAAATATCCCAGGAAAGCGAAAAATGGATAAAGAAGTTGGGGTCCTTATGTACAATGGAATACCACTCAGCCATGAAATCAATGTCATAAGGCTAGTAGCAGCATGATGAGTGGATTTAGGTATGACGATTCTAAGTGAAATAAGTCACACAGAAAAGAACACTTCTCATAAGGTGTCACTTATAGAGGGAATGTATAAACCGTTACACTTGAACTGAATTACAAAACAGAACAGAGTCACACATGCAGAAAACACACTATGGCTGCTTAACGGGAAAGGTGAGGTGGGGTGATACATAAAGCAAGAGTTTCAAATTAGCTCAGATACCGTTCCATAAAGCCAATATGTAATAGACAAGACCTACTCCTTTCTCAGAGAACTGGACTCAACACGCCCGATTCACCGCACAAGAATATATCTGACTAGTAATAATCTTAAAACCTATATATTGATATCTCTCTGTTAGTGTGTCAAGTGGGTGTAAAGCGGCATAAACACAGCCGTGAAAAGCAGCTAAACCCCATTATAAAAATAAATTTCTTTTAAAAACCCATGAAACAAAGACAGTGAAAGAGAGAGAAATTCTTACACAATTCGTTCAGGGGCTGTGATGCAACCTGGATTGACCATATCTAGACCCACAGCTGGATGAGACATAAGGGTGGACACTCTTGGGGCTGAGAGGTTTGGTGAGGTTGGGTGAGCAAACGCAGACCCTTTAAAGTAATACTGCGTGCTACCCATCGCATGGGTCCCAAATCTCAGGTTCAAGGGCATCTTCCTACATCGAAAACATGCATGAGAAACCAAGAAGATGGTACACCGTGTGATGGGGAAAGGTTTCTAAAATGCACCTCATTTCTCATCTCCTTGTGCTCGGGTTCGCCATTCCAGCCACTTTAGTAGCAATCTCCCTACTTGGAGCATCAGCACCTTTAACCTCCTGTTCCGTACAGGTTGCAATTTGTCCTGAGGATGAACGGGAAGACGGGGAACCAATGAGAGATTAGCTCTTGGTGTTGGGACAGGCACAGGTCACTCTATTTTCCCATCAGGAAGAAGAATTAACCACAGGCTCAGCCTGCCCCCCGGAACCAGAACAGGGCCTGAAGCCATCCTGCGCTTTTGCGGCCACCTCCCAAAAAAGCGAGTTGTAAAATGGAGCTTCAGGGCACTGCAATTCACAATCCTACAGAGTTATAAATGATAACTCTCGTCCACAAATATATTGAGGGAAGGCAAAGACGAGGAATTGAAATCAAGGCAGAATTGCAGGAAACAGATTTCAGGAGGTAGATTCGAATCGCCTTTAAAGCACATGAAAAGCGCCAAAACGTTGACAATGATGCCCTTGGCCAAAAAGGGCGTATGCGTTTTTTCCTGAATATATTCAGGAAAAAACGCATACGCCCTTTTTGGCCAACCAAGCAACCTGGAAAGGCAAATCAGCGCTACAAAGAAGTCTTGCTTCCCATCAGTCAAAAGGGCCATGCTGAAAAAAGTGTCAAAACCAGAAATGCAGGACAGGCCATGGAGAAATGGGAGCCTTGCTACACTGATGGGCGGGATGTAAATTGCCAACAGCCACTCTGGAGAAGTGTACGGTGTGTCCTGAAACATCTAAAAAACACAGCTTAGAGAGCATAGGGCACTTCCACGCATGGGGGTATAAAGTGGGAAAATTAAAAATCAGCAAGACACAAGCACCCCAAAGTTTAGGGAGGCTCTGTTGACAAGGACCTCCACTTCATTCCACCATAAATATCCCAGGAAAGCGAAAAATGGATAAAAAATTTGAGGTCCTTATGTACAATGGAATACCACTCAGCCATGAAATCAATGTCATAAGGCTAGTAGCAGCAGGATGAGTGGATTTAGGTATGACGATTCTAAGTGAAATAAGTCACACAGAAAAGGACACTTCTCATAAGGTGTCACTTATAGAGGGAATGTAAAAACCGTTACACTTGAGCTGAATTACAAAACAGAACAGAGTCACACATGCAGAAAACACACTATTGCTGCTTAACGGGAAAGGTGAGGTGGGGTGATACATAAAGCAAGAGTTTCAAATTAGCTCAGATACCGTTCCATAAACCCAATATGTAATAGACAAGACCTACTCCTTGCTCAGAGAACTGCACTCAACACGCCCGATTCACCGCATAAGTATATATCTGACTAGTAATAATCTGAAAACCTATATATTGATATCTCTCTGTTAGTGTGTCAAGTGGGTGTAAAGCGGCATAAACACAGCCGTGAAAAGCAGCTAAACCCCATTATAAAAATAAATTACTTTTAAAAACCCATGAAACAAAGACAGTGAAAGAGAGAGAAATTCTTACACAATTCGTTCAGGGGCTGGGATGCAACCTTGATTGACCATATCTAGACCCACAGCTGGATGAGACATAAGGGTGGACACTCTTGGGGCTGAGAGGTTTGGTGAGGTTGGGTGAGCAAACGCAGACCCTTTAAAGTAATACTGCATGCTACCCATCGCATGGGTCTCAAATCTCCAGGTTCAAGGGCATCTTCCTACATTGAAAACATGCATGAGAAACCCAGAAGATGGTACACCGTGTGATGGGGAAAGGTTTCTAAAACGCACCTCATTTCTCATCTCCTTGTTCTCGGGTTCGCAATTCCAGCCACTTTACTAGCAATCTCCCTACTTGGAGCATCAGCATCTTTAACCTCCTGTTCCGTACAGGTTGCAATTTGTCCTGAGGATGAAGGGGAAGAAGGGGAACCAATGAGAGACTAGCTCTTGGTGTTGGGACAGGCACAGGTCACTCTATTTTCCCATCAGGAAGAAGAATTAACCACAGGCTCAGCCTGCCCCCCGGAACCAGAACAGGGCCTGAAGCCATCCTGCGCTTTTGCAGCCACCTCCCAAAAAAGCGAGTTGTAAAATGGAGCATCAGGGCTTTGCAATTCACAATCCTACAGAGTTATAAATGATAACTCTCGTCCCCAAATATATTGAGGGAAGGCAAAGACGAGGAATTGAAATCAAGGCAGAATTGCAGGAAACAGATTTCAGGAGGTAGATTCGAATCTCCTTTAAAGCACATGAAAAGCGGGAAAACGTTGACAATGATGCCCTTGGCCAAAAAGGGCGTATTCGTTTTTTCCTGAATATATTCAGGAAAAAACGCATACGCCCTTTTTGGCCAACCAAGCAACCTGGAAAGGCAAATCAGCGCTACAAAGAAGTCTAGCTTCCCATCGGTCAAAAGGGCCATGCTGAAAAAAGTGTCAAAACCAGAAATGCAGGACAGGCCATGGAGAAATGGGAGCCTTGCTACACTGATGGGCGGGATGTAAATTGCCAACAGCCACTCTGGAGAAGTGTACCGTGTGTCCTGAAACATCTAAAAAACACAGCTTAGAGAGCATAGGGCACTTCCACGCATGGGGTTATAAAGTGGGAAAATTGAAAATCAGCAAGACACAAGCACCCCAAAGTTTAGGGCTGCTCTGTTGACAATGACCTCCACTTTATTCCACCTTAAATATCCCAGGAAAGAGAAAAATGGATAAAAAAGTTGTGGTCCTTATGTACAATGGAATATCACTCAGCCATGAAATCAATGTCATAAGGCTAGTAGCAGCATGATGAGTGGATTTAGGTATGACGATTCTAAGTGAAATAAGTCACACAGAAAAGGACACTTCTCATACGGTGTCACTTATAGAGGGAATGTAAAAACCTTTACACTTGAACTGAATTACAAAACAGAACAGAGTCACACATGCAGAAAACACACTATGGCTGCTTAACGGGAAAGGTGAGGTGGGGTGATACATAAAACAAGAGTTTCAAATTAGCTCAGATACCGTTCCATAAACCCAATATGTAATAGACAAGACCTACTCCTTGCTCAGAGAACTGGACTCAACACGCCCGATTCACCACACAAGAATATATCTGACTAGTAATAATCTTAAAACCTATGTATTGATATCTCTCTGTTAGTTTGTCAAGTGGGTGTAAAGCGGAATAAACACAGCCGTGAAAAGCAGCTAAACCCCATTATAAAAATAAATTACTTTTAAAAACCCATGAAACAAAGACAGTGAATGAGAGAGAAATTCTTACACAATTCGTTCAGGGGCTGTGATGCAACCTGGATTGACCATATCTAGACCCACAGCTGGATGAGACATAAGGGTGGACACTCTTGGGGCTGAGAGGTTTGGTGAGGTTGGGTGAGCAAACGCAGACCCTTTAAAGTAATACTGCGTGCTACCCATCGCATGGGTCCCAAATCTCCAGGTTCAAGGGCATCTTCCTACATCGAAAACATGCATGAGAAACCCAGAAGATGGTACACCATGTGATGGGGAAAGGTTTCTAAAACGCACCTCATTTCTCATCTCCTTGTTCTCGGGTTCTCAATTCCAGCCACTTTACTAGCAATCTCCCTAATTGGAGCATCAGCACCTTTAACCTCCTGTTCCGTACAGGTTGCAATTTGTCCTGAGGATGAATGGGAAGACGGGGAACCAATGAGAGACTAGCTCTTGGTGTTGGGACAGGCACAGGTCACTCTATTTTCCCATCAGGAAGAAGACTGAACCACAGGCTCAGCCTGCCCCCCGGAACCAGAATAGGGCCTGAAGCCATCCTGCGCTTTTGCGGCCAGCTCCCAAATAAGCGAGTTGTAAAATTGAGCTTCAGGGCACTGCAATTCACAAACCTGCAGAGTTATAAATGATAACTCTCGTCCACAAATATATTGAGAGAAGGCAAAGAAGAGGATTTGAAATCAAGGCAGAATTGCAGGAAACAGATTTCAGGAGGTAGATTCGAATCGCCTTTAAAGCACATGAAAAGCGGCAAAATGTTGACAATGATGCTTTTGGCCAAAAAGTGCGTATGCGTTATTCCTGAATATATTCAGAAAAAAACGCATACGCCCTTTTGGGCCAACCAAGCAACCTGTAAAGGCAAATCAGCACTACAAAGAAGTCTCACTTCCTATCGTTCAAAAGGGCCATGCTGAAAAAAGTGTCAAAACCAGAAATGCAGGACAGGCCATGGAGAAATGGGAGCCTTGCTACACTGATGGGCGGGATGTAAATTGCCAACAGCCACTCTGGAGAAGTGTACGGTGTGTCCTGAAACATCTAAAAACCACAGCTTAGAGAGCATAGGGCACTTCCACACATGGGGGTATAAATTGGGAAAATGAAAAATCAGCAAGACACAAGCACCCCAAAGTTTAGGGCTGCTCTGTTGCCTAGGACCTCCACTTCATTCCACCTTAAATATCCCAGGAAAGAGAAAAATGGATAAAGAAGTTGGGGTCCTTATGTACAATGGAATATCACTCAGCCATGAAATCAATGTCATAAGGCTAGTAGCAGCATGATGAGTGGATTTAGGAACGACGATTCTAAGTGAAATAAGTCACACAGAAAAGGACACTTCTCATAAGGTGTCACTTATAGAGGGAATGTAAAAACCGTTACATTTGAACTGAATTACAAAACAGAACAGAGTCACACATGCAGAAAACACACTATGGCTGCTTAACGGGAAAGGTGAGGTGGGGTGATACATAAAACAAGAGTTTCAAATTAGTTCAGATACCGTTCCATAAACCCAATATGTAATAGACAAGACCTACTCCTTGCTCAGAGAACTGGACTCAACACGCCCGATTCACTGCACAAGAATATATCTGACTAGTAATAATCTTAAAACCTATGTATTGATATCTCTCTGTTAGTGTGTCAAGTGGGTGTAAAGCGGCATAAACACAGCCGTGAAAAGCAGCTAAACCCCATTATAAAAATAAATTACTTTTAAAACCCCATGAAACAAAGACAGTGAAAGAGAGAGAAATTCTTACACAATTCGTTCAGGGGCTGTGATGCAACCTGGATTGACCATATCTAGACCCACAGCTGGATGAGACATAAGGGTGGACACTCTTGGGGCTGAGAGGTTTGGTGAGGTTGGGTGAGCAAACGCAGACCCTTTAAAGTAGTACTGCGTGCTACCCATCGCATGTGTCCCAAATCTCCAGGTTCAAGGGCATCTTCCTACATCGAAAACATGCATGAAAAACCAAGAAGATGGTACACCGTGTGATGGGGAAAGGTTTCTAAAATGCACCTCATTTCTCATCTCCTTGTGCTCGGGTTAGCCATTCCAGCCACTTTAGTAGCAATCTCCCTACTTGGAGCATCAGCACGTTTAACCTCCTGTTCCGTACAGGTTGCAATTTGTCCTGAGGATGAACGGGAAGATGGGGAACCAATGAGAGATTAGCTCTTTGTGTTGGGACAGGCACAGGTCACTCTATTTTCCCCTCAGGAAGAAGAATTAACCACAGGCTCAGCCTGCCCCCCGGAACCAGAACAGGGCCTGAAGACATCCTGCGCTTTTGCGGCCACCTCCCAAAAAAGCGAGTTGTAAAATGGAGCTTCAGGGCACTGCAATTCACAATCCTACAGAGTTATAAATGATAACTCTCGTCCACAAATATATTGAGGGAAGGCAAAGACGAGGAATTGAAATCAAGGCAGAATTGCAGGAAACAGATTTCAGGAGGTAGATTCGAATCGCCTTTAAAGCACATGAAAAGCGCCAAAACGTTGACAATGATGCCCTTGGCCAAAAAGGGCGTATGCGTTTTTTCCTGAATATATTCAGGAAAAAACGCATACGCCCTTTTTGACCAACCAAGCAACCTGGAAAGGCAAATCAGCGCTACAAAGAAGTCTCGCTTCCCATCGGTCAAAAGGGCCATGCTGAAAAAAGTGTCAAAACCAGAAATGCAGGACAGGCCATGGAGAAATGGGAGCCTTGCTACACTGATGGGCGGGATGTAAATTGCCAACAGCCACTCTGGAGAAGTGTACCGTGTGTCCTGAAACATCTAAAAAACACAGCTTAGAGAGCATAGGGCACTTCCACGCATGGGGGTATAAAGTGGGAAAATTAAAAATCAGCAAGACACAAGCACCCCAAAGTTTAGGGCTGCTCTGTTGCCTAGGACCTCCACTTCATTCCACCTTAAATATCCCAGGAAAGCGAAAAATGGATAAAAAATTTGAGGTCCTTATGTACAATGGAATACCACTCAGCCATGAAATCAATGTCATAAGGCTAGTAGCAGCATGATGAGTGGATTTAGGTATGACGATTCTAAGTGAAATAAGTCACACAGAAAAGGACACTTCTCATAAGGTGTCACTTATAGAGGGAATGTAAAAACCGTTACACTTGAACTGAATTACAAAACAGAACAGAGTCACACATGCAGAAAACACACTATGGCTGCTTAACGGGAAAGGTGAGGTGGGGTGATACATAAAGCAAGAGTTTCAAATTAGCTCAGATACCGTTCCATAAACCCAATATGTAATAGACAAGACCTACTCCTTTCTCAGAGAACTGGACTCAACACGCCCGATTCACCGCACAAGAATATATCTGACTATTAATAATCTTAAAACCTATATATTGATATCTCTCTGTTAGTGTGTCAAGTGGGTGTAAAGCGGCATAAACACAGCCGTGAAAAGCAGCTAAACCCCATTATAAAAATAAATTTCTTTTAAAAACCCATGAAACAAAGACAGTGAAAGAGAGAGAAATTCTTACACAATTCGTTCAGGGGCTGTGATGCAACCTGGATTGACCATATCTAGACCCACAGCTGGATGAGACATAAGGGTGGACACTCTTGGGGCTGAGAGGTTTGGTGAGGTTGGGTGAGCAAACGCAGACCCTTTAAAGTAATACTGCGTGCTACCCATCGCATGGGTCCCAAATCTCAGGTTCAAGGGCATCTTCCTACATCGAAAACATGCATGAGAAACCAAGAAGATGGTACACCGTGTGATGGGGAAAGGTTTCTAAAATGCACCTCATTTCTCATCTCCTTGTGCTCGGGTTCGCCATTCCAGCCACTTTAGTAGCAATCTCCCTACTTGGAGCATCAGCACCTTTAACCTCCTGTTCCGTACAGGTTGCAATTCGTCCTGAGGATGAACGGGAAGACGGGGAACCAATGAGAGATTAGCTCTTGGTGTTGGGACAGGCACAGGTCACTCTATTTTCCCATCAGGAAGAAGAATTAACCACATGCTCAGCCTGCCCCCCGGAACCAGAACAGGGCCTGAAGCCATCCTGCGCTTTTGCAGCCACCTCACAAAAAAGCGAGTTGTAAAATGGAGCATCAGGGCTTTGCAATTCACAATCCTACAGAGTTATAAATGATAACTCTCGTCCCCAAATATATTGAGGGAAGGCAAAGACGAGGAATTGAAATCAAGGCAGAATTGCAGGAAACAGATTTCAGGAGGTAGATTCGAATCTCCTTTAAAGCACATGAAAAGCGGGAAAACGTTGACAATGATGCCCTTGGCCAAAAAGGGCGTATGCGTTTTTTCCTGAATATATTCAGGAAAAAACGCATACGCCCTTTTTGGCCAACCAAGCAACCTGGAAAGGCAAATCAGCGCTACAAAGAAGTCTAGCTTCCCATCGGTCAAAAGGGCCATGCTGAAAAAAGTGTCAAAACCAGAAATGCAGGACAGGCCATGGAGAAATGGGAGCCTTGCTACACTGATGGGCGGGATGTAAATTGCCAACAGCCACTCTGGAGAAGTGTACCGTGTGTCCTGAAACATCTAAAAAACACAGCTTAGAGAGCATAGGGCACTTCCACGCATGGGGTTATAAAGTGGGAAAATTGAAAATCAGCAAGACACAAGCACCCCAAAGTTTAGGGCTGCTCTGTTGACAATGACCTCCAGTTTATTCCACCTTAAATATCCCAGGAAAAAGAAAAATGGATAAAAAAGTTGTGGTCCTTATGTACAATGGAATATCACTCAGCCATGAAATCAATGTCATAAGGCTAGTAGCAGCATGATGAGTGGATTTAGGTATGACGATTCTAAGTGAAATAAGTCACACAGAAAAGAACACTTCTCATACGGTGTCACTTATAGAGGGAATGTAAAAACCTTTACACTTGAACTGAATTACAAAACAGAACAGAGTCACACATGCAGAAAACACACTATGGCTGCTTAACGGGAAAGGTGAGGTGGGGTGATACATAAAACAAGAGTTTCAAATTAGCTCAGATACCGTTCCATAAACCCAATATGTAATAGACAAGACCTACTCCTTGCTCAGAGAACTGGACTCAACACGCCCGATTCACCACACAAGAATATATCTGACTAGTAATAATCTTAAAACCTATGTATTGATATCTCTCTGTTAGTTTGTCAAGTGGGTGTAAAGCGGAATAAACACAGCCGTGAAAAGCAGCTAAACCCCATTATAAAAATAAATTACTTTTAAAAACCCATGAAACAAAGACAGTGAATGAGAGAGAAATTCTTACACAATTCGTTCAGGGGCTGTGATGCAACCTGGATTGACCATATCTAGACCCACAGCTGGATGAGACATAAGGGTGGACACTCTTGGGGCTGAGAGGTTTGGTGAGGTTGGGTGAGCAAACGCAGACCCTTTAAAGTAATACTGCGTGCTACCCATCGCATGGGTCCCAAATCTCCAGGTTCAAGGGCATCTTCCTACATCGAAAACATGCATGAGAAACCCAGAAGATGGTACACCATGTGATGGGGAAAGGTTTCTAAAACGCACCTCATTTCTCATCTCCTTGTTCTCGGGTTCTCAATTCCAGCCACTTTACTAGCAATCTCCCTAATTGGAGCATCAGCACCTTTAACCTCCTGTTCCGTACAGGTTGCAATTTGTCCTGAGGATGAACGGGAAGACGGGGAACCAATGAGAGACTAGCTCTTGGTGTTGGGACAGGCACAGGTCACTCTATTTTCCCATCAGGAAGAAGACTGAACCACAGGCTCAGCCTGCCCCCCGGAACCAGAACAGGGCCTGAAGACATTCTGCGCTTTTGCGGCCACCTCCCAAAAAAGCGAGTTGTAAAATGGAGCTTCAGGGCACTGCAATTCACAATCCTACAGAGTTATAAATGATAACTCTCGTCCACAAATATATTGAGGGAAGGCAAAGACGAGGAATTGAAATCAAGGCAGAATTGCAGGAAACAGATTTCAGGAGGTAGATTGGAATCGCCTTTAAAGCACATGAAAAGCGGCAAAACGTTGACAATGATGCCCTTGGCTAAAAAGGGCGTATGCGTTTTTTCCTGAATATATTCAGGAAAAAACGCATACGCCCTTTTTGGCCAACCAAGCAACCTGGAAAGGCAAATCAGCGCTACAAAGAAGTCTCGCTTCCCATCGGTCAAAAGGGCCATGCTGAAAAAAGTGTCAAAACCAGAAATGCAGGACAGGCCATGGAGAAATGGGAGCCTTGCTACACTGATGGGCGGGATGTAAATTGCCAACAGCCACTCTGGAGAAGTGTACGGTGTGTCCTGAAACATCTAAAAAACACAGCTTAGAGAGCATAGGGCACTTCCACGCATGGGGGGATAAAGTGGGAAAATTGAAAATCAGCAAGACAAAAGCACCCCAAAGTTTAGGGCTGCTCTGTTGAAAAGGACCTCCACTTCATTCCACCTTAAATATCCCAGGAAAGCGAAAAATGGATAAAAAAGTTGTGGTCCTTATGTACAATGGAATATCACTCAGACATGAATTCAATGTCATAAGGCTAGTAGCAGCATGATGAGTGGATTTAGGTAAGACGATTCTAAGTGAAATAAGTCACACAGAAAAGGACACTTCTCATAAGGTGTCACTTATAGAGGGAATGTAAAAACCGTTACACTTGAACTGAATTACAAAACAGAACAGAGTCACACATGCAGAAAACACACTATGGCTGCTTAACGGGAAAGGTGAGGTGGGGTGATACATAAAACAAGAGTTTCAAATTAGCTCAGATACCGTTCCATAAACCCAATATGTAATAGACAAGACCTACTCCTTGCTCAGAGAACTGGACTCAACACGCCCGATTCACCGCACAAGAATATATCTGAGTAGTAATAATCTTAAAACCTATGTATTGATATCTCTCTGTTAGTGTGTCAAGTGGGTGTAAAGCGGCATAAACACAGCCGTGAAAAGCAGCTAAACCCCATTATAAAAATAAATTACCTTTAAAAACCCATGAAACAAAGACAGGGAAAGAGAGAGAAATTCTTACACAATTCTTTCAGGGGCTGTGATGCAACCTGGATTGACCATATCTAGACCCACAGCTGGATGAGACATAAGGGTCGACACTCTTGGGGCTGAGAAGTTTTGTGAGGTTGGGTGAGCAAACGCAGACCCTTTAAAGTAATACTGCGTGCTACCCATCGCATGGGTCCCAAATCTCCAGGTTCAAGGGCATCTTCCTACATCGAAAACATGCATGAGAAACCCAGAAGATGGTACACCGTGTGATGGGGAAAGATTTCTTAAACGCACCTCATTTCTCATCTCCTTTTGCTCGGGTTCGCCATTCCAGCCACTTTACCAGCAATCTCCCTTCTTGGAGCATCAGCACCTTTAACCTCCTGTTCCGTACAGGTTGCAATTTGTCCTGAGGATGAATGGGAAGACGGGGAACCAATGAGAGACTAGCTCTTGGTGTTGGGACAGGCACAGGTCACTCTATTTTCCCATCAGGAAGAAGAATTAACCACAGGCTCACCCTGCGCACTGGAACCAGAACAGGGCCTGAAGCCATCCTGCGCTTTTGCGGCCAGCTCCCAAAAAAGCGAGTTGTAAAATGGAGCTTCAGGGCACAGCAATTCACAAATCTGCAGAGTTATAAATGATAACTCTCGTCCACAAATATATTGAGGGAAAGCAAAGAAGAGGATTTGAAATCAAGGCAGAATTGCAGGAAACAGATTTCAGGAGGTAGATTCGAATCGCCTTTAAAGCACATGAAAAGCGGCAAAATGTTGACAATGATGCTTTTGGCCAAAAAGTGCGTATGCGTTATTCCTGAATATATTCAGAAAAAAACGCATACGCCCTTTTGGGCCAACCAAGCAACCTGGAAAGGCAAATCAGCACTACAAAGAAGTCTCACTTCCCATCGGTCAAAAGGGCCATGCTGAAAAAAGTGTCAAAACCAGAAATGCAGGACAGGCCATGGAGAAATGGGAGCCTTGCTACACTGATGGGCGGGATGTAAATTGCCAACAGCCACTCTGGAGAAGTGTACGGTGTGTCCTGAAACATCTAAAAACCACAGCTTAGAGAGCATAGGGCACTTCCACACATGGGGGTATAAATTGGGAAAATGAAAAATCAGCAAGACACAAGCACCCCAAAGTTTAGGGCTGCTCTGTTGCCTAGGAACTCCACTTCATTCCACCTTAAATATCCCAGGAAAGAGAAAAATGGATAAAGAAGTTGGGGTCCTTATGTACAATGGAATATCACTCAGCCATGAAATCAATGTCATAAGGCTAGTAGCAGCATGATGAGTGGATTTAGGTACGACGATTCTAAGTGAAATAAGTCACACAGAAAAGGACACTTCTCATAAGGTGTCACTTATAGAGGGAATGTAAAAACCGTTACATTTGAACTGAATTACAAAACAGAACAGAGTCACACATGCAGAAAACACACTACGGCTGCTTAACGGGAAAGGTGAGGTGGGGTGATACATAAAACAAGAGTTTCAAATTAGCTCAGATACCGTTCCATAAACCCAATATGTAATAGACAAGACCTACTCCTTGCTCAGAGAACTGGACTCAACACGCCCGATTCACTGCACAAGAATATATCTGACTAGTAATAATCTTAAAACCTATGTATTGATATCTCTCTGTTAGTGTGTCAAGTGGGTGTAAAGCGGCATAAACACAGCCGTGAAAAGCAGCTAAACCCCATTATAAAAATAAATTACTTTTAAAAACCCATGAAACAAAGACAGTGAAAGAGAGAGAAATTCTTACACAATTCGTTCAGAGGCTGTGATGCAACCTGGATTGACCATATCTAGACCCACAGCTGGATGAGACATAAGGGTGGACACTCTTGGGGCTGAGAGGTTTGGTGAGGTTGGGTGAGCAAACGCAGACCCTTTAAAGTAATACTGCGTGCTACCCATCGCATGGGTCCCAAATCTCCAGGTTCAAGAGCATCTTCCTACATCGAAAACATGCATGAAAAACCAAGAAGATGGTACACCGTGTGATGGGGAAAGGTTTCTAAAATGCACCTCATTTCTCATCTCCTTGTGCTCGGGTTAGCCATTCCAGCCACTTTAGTAGCAATCTCCCTACTTGGAGCATCAGCACGTTTAACCTCCTGTTCCGTACAGGTTGCAATTTGTCCTGAGGATGAACGGGAAGATGGGGAACCAATGAGAGATTAGCTCTTTGTGTTGGGACAGGCACAGGTCACTCTATTTTCCCCTCAGGAAGAAGAATTAACCACAGGCTCAGCCTGCCCCCCGGAACCAGAACAGGGCCTGAAGACATCCTGCGCTTTTGCGGCCACCTCCCAAAAAAGCGAGTTGTAAAATGGAGCTTCAGGGCACTGCAATTCACAATCCTACAGAGTTATAAATGATAACTCTCGTCCACAAATATATTGAGGGAAGGCAAAGACGAGGAATTGAAATCAAGGCAGAATTGCAGCAAACAGATTTCAGGAGGTAGATTCGAATCGCCTTTAAAGCACATGAAAAGCGCCAAAACGTTGACAATGATGCCCTTGGCCAAAAAGGGCGTATGCGTTTTTTCCTGAATATATTCAGGAAAAAACGCATACGCCCTTTTTGGCCAACCAAGCAACCTGGAAAGGCAAATCAGCGCTACAAAGAAGTCTCGCTTCCCATCGGTCAAAAGGGCCATGCTGAAAAAAGTGTCAAAACCAGAAATGCAGGACAGGCCATGGAGAAATGGGAGCCTTGCTACACTGATGGGCGTGATGTAAATTGCCAAGAGCCACTCTGGAGAAGTGTACGGTGTGTCCTGAAACATCTAAAAAACACAGCTTAGAGAGCATAGGGCACTTCCACTCATGGGGGTATAAAGTGGGAAAATTAAAAATCAGCAAGACACAAGCACCCCAAAGTTTAGGGATGCTCTGTTGACAAGGACCTCCACTTCATTCCACCTTAAATATCCCAGGAAAGCGAAAAATGGATAAAAAATTTGAGGTCCTTATGTACAATGGAATACCACTCAGCCATGAAATCAATGTCATAAGGCTAGTAGCAGCATGATGAGTGGATTTAGGTATGACGATTCTAAGTGAAATAAGTCACACAGAAAAGAACACTTCTCATAAGGTGTCACTTATAGAGGGAATGTATAAACCGTTACACTTGAACTGAATTACAAAACAGAACAGAGTCACACATGCAGAAAACACACTATGGCTGCTTAACGGGAAAGGTGAGGTGGGGTGATACATAAAGCAAGAGTTTCAAATTAGCTCAGATACCGTTCCATAAAGCCAATATGTAATAGACAAGACCTACTCCTTTCTCAGAGAACTGGACTCAACACGCCCGATTCACCGCACAAGAATATATCTGACTATTAATAATCTTAAAACCTATATATTGATATCTCTCTGTTAGTGTGTCAAGTGGGTGTAAAGCGGCATAAACACAGCCGTGAAAAGCAGCTAAACCCCATTATAAAAATAAATTTCTTTTAAAAACCCATGAAACAAAGACAGTGAAAGAGAGAGAAATTCTTACACAATTCGTTCAGGGGCTGTGATGCAACCTGGATTGACCATATCTAGACCCACAGCTGGATGAGACATAAGGGTGGACACTCTTGGGGCTGAGAGGTTTGGTGAGGTTGGGTGAGCAAACGCAGACCCTTTAAAGTAATACTGCGTGCTACCCATCGCATGGGTCCCAAATCTCAGGTTCAAGGGCATCTTCCTACATCGAAAACATGCATGAGAAACCAAGAAGATGGTACACCGTGTGATGGGGAAAGGTTTCTAAAATGCACCTCATTTCTCATCTCCTTGTGCTCGGGTTCGCCATTCCAGCCACTTTAGTAGCAATCTCCCTACTTGGAGCATCAGCACCTTTAACCTCCTGTTCCGTACAGGTTGCAATTTGTCCTGAGGATGAACGGGAAGACGGGGAACCAATGAGAGATTAGCTCTTGGTGTTGGGACAGGCACAGGTCACTCTATTTTCCCATCAGGAAGAAGAATTAACCACAGGCTCAGCCTGCCCCCCGGAACCAGAACAGGGCCTGAAGCCATCCTGCGCTTTTGCGGCCACCTCCCAAAAAAGCGAGTTGTAAAATGGAGCTTCAGGGCACTGCAATTCACAATCCTACAGAGTTATAAATGATAACTCTCGTCCACAAATATATTGAGGGAAGGCAAAGACGAGGAATTGAAATCAAGGCAGAATTGCAGGAAACAGATTTCAGGAGGTAGATTCGAATCGCCTTTAAAGCACATGAAAAGCGCCAAAACGTTGACAATGATGCCCTTGGCCAAAAAGGGCGTATGCGTTTTTTCCTGAATATATTCAGGAAAAAACGCATACGCCCTTTTTGGCCAACCAAGCAACCTGGAAAGGCAAATCAGCGCTACAAAGAAGTCTTGCTTCCCATCAGTCAAAAGGGCCATGCTGAAAAAAGTGTCAAAACCAGAAATGCAGGACAGGCCATGGAGAAATGGGAGCCTTGCTACACTGATGGGCGGGATGTAAATTGCCAACAGCCACTCTGGAGAAGTGTACGGTGTGTCCTGAAACATCTAAAAAACACAGCTTAGAGAGCATAGGGCACTTCCACGCATGGGGGTATAAAGTGGGAAAATTAAAAATCAGCAAGACACAAGCACCCCAAAGTTTAGGGAGGCTCTGTTGACAAGGACCTCCACTTCATTCCACCATAAATATCCCAGGAAAGCGAAAAATGGATAAAAAATTTGAGGTCCTTATGTACAATGGAATACCACTCAGCCATGAAATCAATGTCATAAGGCTAGTAGCAGCAGGATGAGTGGATTTAGGTATGACGATTCTAAGTGAAATAAGTCACACAGAAAAGGACACTTCTCATAAGGTGTCACTTATAGAGGGAATGTAAAAACCGTTACACTTGAGCTGAATTACAAAACAGAACAGAGTCACACATGCAGAAAACACACTATTGCTGCTTAACGGGAAAGGTGAGGTGGGGTGATACATAAAGCAAGAGTTTCAAATTAGCTCAGATACCGTTCCATAAACCCAATATGTAATAGACAAGACCTACTCCTTGCTCAGAGAACTGCACTCAACACGCCCGATTCACCGCATAAGTATATATCTGACTAGTAATAATCTGAAAACCTATATATTGATATCTCTCTGTTAGTGTGTCAAGTGGGTGTAAAGCGGCATAAACACAGCCGTGAAAAGCAGCTAAACCCCATTATAAAAATAAATTACTTTTAAAAACCCATGAAACAAAGACAGTGAAAGAGAGAGAAATTCTTACACAATTCGTTCAGGGGCTGTGATGCAACCTGGATTGACCATATCTAGACCCACAGCTGGATGAGACATAAGGGTGGACACTCTTGGGGCTGAGAGGTTTGGTGAGGTTGGGTGAGCAAACGCAGACCCTTTAAAGTAATACTGCGTGCTACCCATCGCATGGGTCCCAAATCTCAGGTTCAAGGGCATCTTCCTACATCGAAAACATGCATGAGAAACCAAGAAGATGGTACACCGTGTGATGGGGAAAGGTTTCTAAAATGCACCTCATTTCTCATCTCCTTGTGCTCGGGTTCGCCATTCCAGCCACTTTAGTAGCAATCTCCCTACTTGGAGCATCAGCACCTTTAACCTCCTGTTCCGTACAGGTTGCAATTTGTCCTGAGGATGAACGGGAAGACGGGGAACCAATGAGAGATTAGCTCTTGGTGTTGGGACAGGCACAGGTCACTCTATTTTCCCATCAGGAAGAAGAATTAACCACAGGCTCAGCCTGCCCCCCGGAACCAGAACAGGGCCTGAAGCCATCCTGCGCTTTTGCGGCCACCTCCCAAAAAAGCGAGTTGTAAAATGGAGCTTCAGGGCACTGCAATTCACAATCCTACAGAGTTATAAATGATAACTCTCGTCCACAAATATATTGAGGGAAGGCAAAGACGAGGAATTGAAATCAAGGCAGAATTGCAGGAAACAGATTTCAGGAGGTAGATTCGAATCGCCTTTAAAGCACATGAAAAGCGCCAAAACGTTGACAATGATGCCCTTGGCCAAAAAGGGCGTATGCGTTTTTTCCTGAATATATTCAGGAAAAAACGCATACGCCCTTTTTGGCCAACCAAGCAACCTGGAAAGGCAAATCAGCGCTACAAAGAAGTCTTGCTTCCCATCAGTCAAAAGGGCCATGCTGAAAAAAGTGTCAAAACCAGAAATGCAGGACAGGCCATGGAGAAATGGGAGCCTTGCTACACTGATGGGCGGGATGTAAATTGCCAACAGCCACTCTGGAGAAGTGTACGGTGTGTCCTGAAACATCTAAAAAACACAGCTTAGAGAGCATAGGGCACTTCCACGCATGGGGGTATAAAGTGGGAAAATTAAAAATCAGCAAGACACAAGCACCCCAAAGTTTAGGGAGGCTCTGTTGACAAGGACCTCCACTTCATTCCACCATAAATATCCCAGGAAAGCGAAAAATGGATAAAAAATTTGAGGTCCTTATGTACAATGGAATACCACTCAGCCATGAAATCAATGTCATAAGGCTAGTAGCAGCAGGATGAGTGGATTTAGGTATGACGATTCTAAGTGAAATAAGTCACACAGAAAAGGACACTTCTCATAAGGTGTCACTTATAGAGGGAATGTAAAAACCGTTACACTTGAGCTGAATTACAAAACAGAACAGAGTCACACATGCAGAAAACACACTATTGCTGCTTAACGGGAAAGGTGAGGTGGGGTGATACATAAAGCAAGAGTTTCAAATTAGCTCAGATACCGTTCCATAAACCCAATATGTAATAGACAAGACCTACTCCTTGCTCAGAGAACTGCACTCAACACGCCCGATTCACCGCATAAGTATATATCTGACTAGTAATAATCTGAAAACCTATATATTGATATCTCTCTGTTAGTGTGTCAAGTGGGTGTAAAGCGGCATAAACACAGCCGTGAAAAGCAGCTAAACCCCATTATAAAAATAAATTACTTTTAAAAACCCATGAAACAAAGACAGTGAAAGAGAGAGAAATTCTTACACAATTCGTTCAGGGGCTGGGATGCAACCTTGATTGACCATATCTAGACCCACAGCTGGATGAGACATAAGGGTGGACACTCTTGGGGCTGAGAGGTTTGGTGAGGTTGGGTGAGCAAACGCAGACCCTTTAAAGTAATACTGCATGCTACCCATCGCATGGGTCTCAAATCTCCAGGTTCAAGGGCATCTTCCTACATTGAAAACATGCATGAGAAACCCAGAAGATGGTACACCGTGTGATGGGGAAAGGTTTCTAAAACGCACCTCATTTCTCATCTCCTTGTTCTCGGGTTCGCAATTCCAGCCACTTTACTAGCAATCTCCCTACTTGGAGCATCAGCATCTTTAACCTCCTGTTCCGTACAGGTTGCAATTTGTCCTGAGGATGAAGGGGAAGAAGGGGAACCAATGAGAGACTAGCTCTTGGTGTTGGGACAGGCACAGGTCACTCTATTTTCCCATCAGGAAGAAGAATTAACCACAGGCTCAGCCTGCCCCCCGGAACCAGAACAGGGCCTGAAGCCATCCTGCGCTTTTGCAGCCACCTCCCAAAAAAGCGAGTTGTAAAATGGAGCATCAGGGCTTTGCAATTCACAATCCTACAGAGTTATAAATGATAACTCTCGTCCCCAAATATATTGAGGGAAGGCAAAGACGAGGAATTGAAATCAAGGCAGAATTGCAGGAAACAGATTTCAGGAGGTAGATTCGAATCTCCTTTAAAGCACATGAAAAGCGGGAAAACGTTGACAATGATGCCCTTGGCCAAAAAGGGCGTATTCGTTTTTTCCTGAATATATTCAGGAAAAAACGCATACGCCCTTTTTGGCCAACCAAGCAACCTGGAAAGGCAAATCAGCGCTACAAAGAAGTCTAGCTTCCCATCGGTCAAAAGGGCCATGCTGAAAAAAGTGTCAAAACCAGAAATGCAGGACAGGCCATGGAGAAATGGGAGCCTTGCTACACTGATGGGCGGGATGTAAATTGCCAACAGCCACTCTGGAGAAGTGTACCGTGTGTCCTGAAACATCTAAAAAACACAGCTTAGAGAGCATAGGGCACTTCCACGCATGGGGTTATAAAGTGGGAAAATTGAAAATCAGCAAGACACAAGCACCCCAAAGTTTAGGGCTGCTCTGTTGACAATGACCTTCACTTTATTCCACCTTAAATATCCCAGGAAAGAGAAAAATGGATAAAAAAGTTGTGGTCCTTATGTACAATGGAATATCACTCAGCCATGAAATCAATGTCATAAGGCTAGTAGCAGCATGATGAGTGGATTTAGGTATGACGATTCTAAGTGAAATAAGTCACACAGAAAAGGACACTTCTCATACGGTGTCACTTATAGAGGGAATGTAAAAACCTTTACACTTGAACTGAATTACAAAACAGAACAGAGTCACACATGCAGAAAACACACTATGGCTGCTTAACGGGAAAGGTGAGGTGGGGTGATACATAAAACAAGAGTTTCAAATTAGCTCAGATACCGTTCCATAAACCCAATATGTAATAGACAAGACCTACTCCTTGCTCAGAGAACTGGACTCAACACGCCCGATTCACCACACAAGAATATATCTGACTAGTAATAATCTTAAAACCTATGTATTGATATCTCTCTGTTAGTTTGTCAAGTGGGTGTAAAGCGGAATAAACACAGCCGTGAAAAGCAGCTAAACCCCATTATAAAAATAAATTACTTTTAAAAACCCATGAAACAAAGACAGTGAATGAGAGAGAAATTCTTACACAATTCGTTCAGGGGCTGTGATGCAACCTGGATTGACCATATCTAGACCCACAGCTGGATGAGACATAAGGGTGGACACTCTTGGGGCTGAGAGGTTTGGTGAGGTTGGGTGAGCAAACGCAGACCCTTTAAAGTAATACTGCGTGCTACCCATCGCATGGGTCCCAAATCTCCAGGTTCAAGGGCATCTTCCTACATCGAAAACATGCATGAGAAACCCAGAAGATGGTACACCATGTGATGGGGAAAGGTTTCTAAAACGCACCTCATTTCTCATCTCCTTGTTCTCGGGTTCTCAATTCCAGCCACTTTACTAGCAATCTCCCTAATTGGAGCATCAGCACCTTTAACCTCCTGTTCCGTACAGGTTGCAATTTGTCCTGAGGATGAACGGGAAGACGGGGAACCAATGAGAGACTAGCTCTTGGTGTTGGGACAGGCACAGGTCACTCTATTTTCCCATCAGGAAGAAGACTGAACCACAGGCTCAGCCTGCCCCCCGGAACCAGAACAGGGCCTGAAGCCATCCTGCGCTTTTGCGGCCAGCTCCCAAATAAGCGAGTTGTAAAATTGAGCTTCAGGGCACTGCAATTCACAAACCTGCAGAGTTATAAATGATAACTCTCGTCCACAAATATATTGAGAGAAGGCAAAGAAGAGGATTTGAAATCAAGGCAGAATTGCAGGAAACAGATTTCAGGAGGTAGATTCGAATCGCCTTTAAAGCACATGAAAAGCGGCAAAATGTTGACAATGATGCTTTTGGCCAAAAAGTGCGTATGCGTTATTCCTGAATATATTCAGAAAAAAACGCATACGCCCTTTTGGGCCAACCAAGCAACCTGTAAAGGCAAATCAGCACTACAAAGAAGTCTCACTTCCCATCGTTCAAAAGGGCCATGCTGAAAAAAGTGTCAAAACCAGAAATGCAGGACAGGCCATGGAGAAATGGGAGCCTTGCTACACTGATGGGCGGGATGTAAATTGCCAACAGCCACTCTGGAGAAGTGTACGGTGTGTCCTGAAACATCTAAAAACCACAGCTTAGAGAGCATAGGGCACTTCCACACATGGGGGTATAAATTGGGAAAATGAAAAATCAGCAAGACACAAGCACCCCAAAGTTTAGGGCTGCTCTGTTGCCTAGGACCTCCACTTCATTCCACCTTAAATATCCCAGGAAAGAGAAAAATGGATAAAGAAGTTGGGGTCCTTATGTACAATGGAATATCACTCAGCCATGAAATCAATGTCATAAGGCTAGTAGCAGCATGATGAGTGGATTTAGGAACGACGATTCTAAGTGAAATAAGTCACACAGAAAAGGACACTTCTCATAAGGTGTCACTTATAGAGGGAATGTAAAAACCGTTACATTTGAACTGAATTACAAAACAGAACAGAGTCACACATGCAGAAAACACACTATGGCTGCTTAACGGGAAAGGTGAGGTGGGGTGATACATAAAACAAGAGTTTCAAATTAGTTCAGATACCGTTCCATAAACCCAATATGTAATAGACAAGACCTACTCCTTGCTCAGAGAACTGGACTCAACACGCCCGATTCACTGCACAAGAATATATCTGACTAGTAATAATCTTAAAACCTATGTATTGATATCTCTCTGTTAGTGTGTCAAGTGGGTGTAAAGCGGCATAAACACAGCCGTGAAAAGCAGCTAAACCCCATTATAAAAATAAATTACTTTTAAAACCCCATGAAACAAAGACAGTGAAAGAGAGAGAAATTCTTACACAATTCGTTCAGGGGCTGTGATGCAACCTGGATTGACCATATCTAGACCCACAGCTGGATGAGACATAAGGGTGGACACTCTTGGGGCTGAGAGGTTTGGTGAGGTTGGGTGAGCAAACGCAGACCCTTTAAAGTAGTACTGCGTGCTACCCATCGCATGTGTCCCAAATCTCCAGGTTCAAGGGCATCTTCCTACATCGAAAACATGCATGAAAAACCAAGAAGATGGTACACCGTGTGATGGGGAAAGGTTTCTAAAATGCACCTCATTTCTCATCTCCTTGTGCTCGGGTTAGCCATTCCAGCCACTTTAGTAGCAATCTCCCTACTTGGAGCATCAGCACGTTTAACCTCCTGTTCCGTACAGGTTGCAATTTGTCCTGAGGATGAACGGGAAGATGGGGAACCAATGAGAGATTAGCTCTTTGTGTTGGGACAGGCACAGGTCACTCTATTTTCCCCTCAGGAAGAAGAATTAACCACAGGCTCAGCCTGCCCCCCGGAACCAGAACAGGGCCTGAAGACATCCTGCGCTTTTGCGGCCACCTCCCAAAAAAGCGAGTTGTAAAATGGAGCTTCAGGGCACTGCAATTCACAATCCTACAGAGTTATAAATGATAACTCTCGTCCACAAATATATTGAGGGAAGGCAAAGACGAGGAATTGAAATCAAGGCAGAATTGCAGGAAACAGATTTCAGGAGGTAGATTCGAATCGCCTTTAAAGCACATGAAAAGCGCCAAAACGTTGACAATGATGCCCTTGGCCAAAAAGGGCGTATGCGTTTTTTCCTGAATATATTCAGGAAAAAACGCATACGCCCTTTTTGACCAACCAAGCAACCTGGAAAGGCAAATCAGCGCTACAAAGAAGTCTCGCTTCCCATCGGTCAAAAGGGCCATGCTGAAAAAAGTGTCAAAACCAGAAATGCAGGACAGGCCATGGAGAAATGGGAGCCTTGCTACACTGATGGGCAGGATGTAAATTGCCAACAGCCACTCTGGAGAAGTGTACCGTGTGTCCTGAAACATCTAAAAAACACAGCTTAGAGAGCATAGGGCACTTCCACGCATGGGGGTATAAAGTGGGAAAATTAAAAATCAGCAAGACACAAGCACCCCAAAGTTTAGGGCTGCTCTGTTGCCTAGGACCTCCACTTCATTCCACCTTAAATATCCCAGGAAAGCGAAAAATGGATAAAAAATTTGAGGTCCTTATGTACAATGGAATACCACTCAGCCATGAAATCAATGTCATAAGGCTAGTAGCAGCATGATGAGTGGATTTAGGTATGACGATTCTAAGTGAAATAAGTCACACAGAAAAGGACACTTCTCATAAGGTGTCACTTATAGAGGGAATGTAAAAACCGTTACACTTGAACTGAATTACAAAACAGAACAGAGTCACACATGCAGAAAACACACTATGGCTGCTTAACGGGAAAGGTGTGGTGGGGTGATACATAAAGCAAGAGTTTCAAATTAGCTCAGATACCGTTCCATAAACCCAATATGTAATAGACAAGACCTACTCCTTTCTCAGAGAACTGGACTCAACACGCCCGATTCACCGCACAAGAATATATCTGACTATTAATAATCTTAAAACCTATATATTGATATCTCTCTGTTAGTGTGTCAAGTGGGTGTAAAGCGGCATAAACACAGCCGTGAAAAGCAGCTAAACCCCATTATAAAAATAAATTTCTTTTAAAAACCCATGAAACAAAGACAGTGAAAGAGAGAGAAATTCTTACACAATTCGTTCAGGGGCTGTGATGCAACCTGGATTGACCATATCTAGACCCACAGCTGGATGAGACATAAGGGTGGACACTCTTGGGGCTGAGAGGTTTGGTGAGGTTGGGTGAGCAAACGCAGACCCTTTAAAGTAATACTGCGTGCTACCCATCGCATGGGTCCCAAATCTCAGGTTCAAGGGCATCTTCCTACATCGAAAACATGCATGAGAAACCAAGAAGATGGTACACCGTGTGATGGGGAAAGGTTTCTAAAATGCACCTCATTTCTCATCTCCTTGTGCTCGGGTTCGCCATTCCAGCCACTTTAGTAGCAATCTCCCTACTTGGAGCATCAGCACCTTTAACCTCCTGTTCCGTACAGGTTGCAATTCGTCCTGAGGATGAACGGGAAGACGGGGAACCAATGAGAGATTAGCTCTTGGTGTTGGGACAGGCACAGGTCACTCTATTTTCCCATCAGGAAGAAGAATTAACCACATGCTCAGCCTGCCCCCCGGAACCAGAACAGGGCCTGAAGCCATCCTGCGCTTTTGCAGCCACCTCACAAAAAAGCGAGTTGTAAAATGGAGCATCAGGGCTTTGCAATTCACAATCCTACAGAGTTATAAATGATAACTCTCGTCCCCAAATATATTGAGGGAAGGCAAAGACGAGGAATTGAAATCAAGGCAGAATTGCAGGAAACAGATTTCAGGAGGTAGATTCGAATCTCCTTTAAAGCACATGAAAAGCGGGAAAACGTTGACAATGATGCCCTTGGCCAAAAAGGGCGTATGCGTTTTTTCCTGAATATATTCAGGAAAAAACGCATACGCCCTTTTTGGCCAACCAAGCAACCTGGAAAGGCAAATCAGCGCTACAAAGAAGTCTAGCTTCCCATCGGTCAAAAGGGCCATGCTGAAAAAAGTGTCAAAACCAGAAATGCAGGACAGGCCATGGAGAAATGGGAGCCTTGCTACACTGATGGGCGGGATGTAAATTGCCAACAGCCACTCTGGAGAAGTGTACCGTGTGTCCTGAAACATCTAAAAAACACAGCTTAGAGAGCATAGGGCACTTCCACGCATGGGGTTATAAAGTGGGAAAATTGAAAATCAGCAAGACACAAGCACCCCAAAGTTTAGGGCTGCTCTGTTGACAATGACCTCCAGTTTATTCCACCTTAAATATCCCAGGAAAAAGAAAAATGGATAAAAAAGTTGTGGTCCTTATGTACAATGGAATATCACTCAGCCATGAAATCAATGTCATAAGGCTAGTAGCAGCATGATGAGTGGATTTAGGTATGACGATTCTAAGTGAAATAAGTCACACAGAAAAGAACACTTCTCATACGGTGTCACTTATAGAGGGAATGTAAAAACCTTTACACTTGAACTGAATTACAAAACAGAACAGAGTCACACATGCAGAAAACACACTATGGCTGCTTAACGGGAAAGGTGAGGTGGGGTGATACATAAAACAAGAGTTTCAAATTAGCTCAGATACCGTTCCATAAACCCAATATGTAATAGACAAGACCTACTCCTTGCTCAGAGAACTGGACTCAACACGCCCGATTCACCACACAAGAATATATCTGACTAGTAATAATCTTAAAACCTATGTATTGATATCTCTCTGTTAGTTTGTCAAGTGGGTGTAAAGCGGAATAAACACAGCCGTGAAAAGCAGCTAAACCCCATTATAAAAATAAATTACTTTTAAAAACCCATGAAACAAAGACAGTGAATGAGAGAGAAATTCTTACACAATTCGTTCAGGGGCTGTGATGCAACCTGGATTGACCATATCTAGACCCACAGCTGGATGAGACATAAGGGTGGACACTCTTGGGGCTGAGAGGTTTGGTGAGGTTGGGTGAGCAAACGCAGACCCTTTAAAGTAATACTGCGTGCTACCCATCGCATGGGTCCCAAATCTCCAGGTTCAAGGGCATCTTCCTACATCGAAAACATGCATGAGAAACCCAGAAGATGGTACACCATGTGATGGGGAAAGGTTTCTAAAACGCACCTCATTTCTCATCTCCTTGTTCTCGGGTTCTCAATTCCAGCCACTTTACTAGCAATCTCCCTAATTGGAGCATCAGCACCTTTAACCTCCTGTTCCGTACAGGTTGCAATTTGTCCTGAGGATGAACGGGAAGACGGGGAACCAATGAGAGACTAGCTCTTGGTGTTGGGACAGGCACAGGTCACTCTATTTTCCCATCAGGAAGAAGACTGAACCACAGGCTCAGCCTGCCCCCCGGAACCAGAACAGGGCCTGAAGACATTCTGCGCTTTTGCGGCCACCTCCCAAAAAAGCGAGTTGTAAAATGGAGCTTCAGGGCACTGCAATTCACAATCCTACAGAGTTATAAATGATAACTCTCGTCCACAAATATATTGAGGGAAGGCAAAGACGAGGAATTGAAATCAAGGCAGAATTGCAGGAAACAGATTTCAGGAGGTAGATTCGAATCGCCTTTAAAGCACATGAAAAGCGCCAAAACGTTGACAATGATGCCCTTGGCCAAAAAGGGCGTATGCGTTTTTTCCTGAATATATTCAGGAAAAAACGCATACGCCCTTTTTGACCAACCAAGCAACCTGGAAAGGCAAATCAGCGCTACAAAGAAGTCTCGCTTCCCATCGGTCAAAAGGGCCATGCTGAAAAAAGTGTCAAAACCAGAAATGCAGGACAGGCCATGGAGAAATGGGAGCCTTGCTACACTGATGGGCGGGATGTAAATTGCCAAGAGCCACTCTGGAGAAGTGTACGGTGTGTCCTGAAACATCTAAAAAACACAGCTTAGAGAGCATAGGGCACTTCCACGCATGGGGGGATAAAGTGGGAAAATTAAAAATCAGCAAGACACAAGCACCCCAAAGTTTAGGGATGCTCTGTTGACAAGGACCTCCACTTCATTCCACCTTAAATATCCCAGGAAAGCGAAAAATGGATAAAAAAATTGAGGTCCTTATGTACAATGGAATACCACTCAGCCATGAAATCAATGTCATAAGGCTAGTAGCAGCATGATGAGTGGATTTAGGTATGACGATTCTAAGTGAAATAAGTCACACAGAAAAGGACACTTCTCATAAGGTGTCACTTATAGAGGGAATGTAAAAACCGTTACACTTGAACTGAATTACAAAACAGAACAGAGTCACACATGCAGAAAACACACTATGGCTGCTTAACGGGAAAGGTGAGGTGGGGTGATACATAAAGCAAGAGTTTCAAATTAGCTCAGATACCGTTCCATAAACCCAATATGTAATAGACAAGACCTACTCCTTTCTCAGAGAACTGGACTCAACACGCCCGATTCACCGCACAAGAATATATCTGACTATTAATAATCTTAAAACCTATGTATTGATATCTCTCTGTTAGTTTGTCAAGTGGGTGTAAAGCGGAATAAACACAGCCGTGAAAAGCAGCTAAACCCCATTATAAAAATTAATTACTTTTAAAAACCCATGAAACAAAGACAGTGAATGAGAGAGAAATTCTTACACAATTCGTTCAGGGGCTGTGATGCAACCTGGATTGACCATATCTAGACCCACAGCTGGATGAGACATAAGGGTGGACACTCTTGGGGCTGAGAGGTTTGGTGAGGTTGGGTGAGCAAACGCAGACCCTTTAAAGTAATACTGCGTGCTACCCATCGCATGGGTCCCAAATCTCCAGGTTCAAGGGCATCTTCCTACATCGAAAACATGCATGAAAAACCAAGAAGATGGTACACCGTGTGATGGGGAAAGGTTTCTAAAATGCACCTCATTTCTCATCTCCTTGTGCTCGGGTTAGCCATTCCAGCCACTTTAGTAGCAATCTCCCTACTTGGAGCATCAGCACGTTTAACCTCCTGTTCCGTACAGGTTGCAATTTGTCCTGAGGATGAACGGGAAGATGGGGAACCAATGAGAGATTAGCTCTTTGTGTTGGGACAGGCACAGGTCACTCTATTTTCCCCTCAGGAAGAAGAATTAACCACAGGCTCAGCCTGCCCCCCGGAACCAGAACAGGGCCTGAAGACATCCTGCGCTTTTGCGGCCACCTCCCAAAAAAGCGAGTTGTAAAATGGAGCTTCAGGGCACTGCAATTCACAATCCTACAGAGTTATAAATGATAACTCTCGTCCACAAATATATTGAGGGAAGGCAAAGACGAGGAATTGAAATCAAGGCAGAATTGCAGGAAACAGATTTCAGGAGGTAGATTCGAATCGCCTTTAAAGCACATGAAAAGCGCCAAAACGTTGACAATGATGCCCTTGGCCAAAAAGGGCGTATGCGTTTTTTCCTGAATATATTCAGGAAAAAACGCATACGCCCTTTTTGGCCAACCAAGCAACCTGGAAAGGCAAATCAGCGCTACAAAGAAGTCTCGCTTCCCATCGGTCAAAAGGGCCATGCTGAAAAAAGTGTCAAAACCAGAAATGCAGGACAGGCCATGGAGAAATGGGAGCCTTGCTACACTGATGGGCGGGATGTAAATTGCCAACAGCCACTCTGGAGAAGTGTACCGTGTGTCCTGAAACATCTAAAAAACACAGCTTAGAGAGCATAGGGCACTTCCACGCATGGGGTTATAAAGTTGGAAAATTGAAAATCAGCAAGACACAAGCACCCCAAAGTTTAGGGCTGCTCTGTTGACAATGACCTCCACTTTATTCCACCTTAAATATCCCAGGAAAGAGAAAAATGGATAAAAAAGTTGTGGTCCTTATGTACAATGGAATATCACTCAGCCATGAAATCAATGTCATAAGGCTAGTAGCAGCATGATGAGTGGATTTAGGTATGACGATTCTAAGTGAAATAAGTCACACAGAAAAGGACACTTCTCATACGGTGTCACTTATAGAGGGAATGTAAAAACCTTTACACTTGAACTGAATTACAAAACAGAACAGAGTCACACATGCAGAAAACACACTATGGCTGCTTAACGGGAAAGGTGAGGTGGGGTGATACATAAAACAAGAGTTTCAAATTAGCTCAGATACCGTTCCATAAACCCAATATGTAATAGACAAGACCTACTCCTTGCTCAGAGAACTGGACTCAACACGCCCGATTCACCACACAAGAATATATCTGACTAGTAATAATCTTAAAACCTATGTATTGATATCTCTCTGTTAGTTTGTCAAGTGGGTGTAAAGCGGAATAAACACAGCCGTGAAAAGCAGCTAAACCCCATTATAAAAATAAATTACTTTTAAAAACCCATGAAACAAAGACAGTGAATGAGAGAGAAATTCTTACACAATTCGTTCAGGGGCTGTGATGCAACCTGGATTGACCATATCTAGACCCACAGCTGGATGAGACATAAGGGTGGACACTCTTGGGGCTGAGAGGTTTGGTGAGGTTGGGTGAGCAAACGCAGACCCTTTAAAGTAATACTGCGTGCTACCCATCGCATGGGTCCCAAATCTCCAGGTTCAAGGGCATCTTCCTACATCGAAAACATGCATGAGAAACCCAGAAGATGGTACACCATGTGATGGGGAAAGGTTTCTAAAACGCACCTCATTTCTCATCTCCTTGTTCTCGGGTTCTCAATTCCAGCCACTTTACTAGCAATCTCCCTAATTGGAGCATCAGCACCTTTAACCTCCTGTTCCGTACAGGTTGCAATTTGTCCTGAGGATGAACGGGAAGACGGGGAACCAATGAGAGACTAGCTCTTGGTGTTGGGACAGGCACAGGTCACTCTATTTTCCCATCAGGAAGAAGACTTAAACACAGGCTCAGCCTGCCCCCCGGAACCAGAATAGGGCCTGAAGCCATCCTGCGCTTTTGCGGCCAGCTCCCAAATAAGCGAGTTGTAAAATTGAGCTTCAGGGCACTGCAATTCACAAACCTGCAGAGATATAAATGATAACTCTCGTCCACAAATATATTGAGAGAAGACAAAGAAGAGGATTTGAAATCAAGGCAGAATTGCAGGAAACAGATTTCAGGAGGTAGATTCGAATCGCCTTTAAAGCACATGAAAAGCGGCAAAATGTTGACAATGATGCTTTTGGCCAAAAAGTGCGTATGCGTTATTCCTGAATATATTCAGAAAAAAACGCATACGCCCTTTTGGGCCAACCAAGCAACCTGGAAAGGCAAATCAGCACTACAAAGAAGTCTCACTTCCCATCGGTCAAAAGGGCCATGCTGAAAAAAGTGTCAAAACCAGAAATGCAGGACAGGCCATGGAGAAATGGGAGCCTTGCTACACTGATGGGCGGGATGTAAATTGCCAACAGCCACTCTGGAGAAGTGTACGGTGTGTCCTGAAACATCTAAAAACCACAGCTTAGAGAGCATAGGGCACTTCCACACATGGGGGTATAAATTGGGAAAATGAAAAATCAGCAAGACACAAGCACCCCAAAGTTTAGGGCTGCTCTGTTGCCTAGGACCTCCACTTCATTCCACCTTAAATATCCCAGGAAAGAGAAAAATGGATAAAGAAGTTGGGGTCCTTATGTACAATGGAATATCACTCAGCCATGAAATCAATGTCATAAGGCTAGTAGCAGCATGATGAGTGGATTTAGGAACGACGATTCTAAGTGAAATAAGTCACACAGAAAAGGACACTTCTCATAAGGTGTCACTTATAGAGGGAATGTAAAAACCGTTACATTTGAACTGAATTACAAAACAGAACAGAGTCACACATGCAGAAAACACACTATGGCTGCTTAACGGGAAAGGTGAGGTGGGGTGATACATAAAACAAGAGTTTCAAATTAGTTCAGATACCGTTCCATAAACCCAATATGTAATAGACAAGACCTACTCCTTGCTCAGAGAACTGCACTCAACACGCCCGATTCACCGCATAAGTATATATCTGACTAGTAATAATCTGAAAACCTATATATTGATATCTCTCTGTTAGTGTGTCAAGTGGGTGTAAAGCGGCATAAACACAGCCGTGAAAAGCAGCTAAACCCCATTATAAAAATAAATTACTTTTAAAAACCCATGAAACAAAGACAGTGAAAGAGAGAGAAATTCTTACACAATTCGTTCAGGGGCTGGGATGCAACCTTGATTGACCATATCTAGACCCACAGCGGGATGAGACATAAGGGTGGACACTCTTGGGGCTGAGAGGTTTGGTGAGGTTGGGTGAGCAAACGCAGACCCTTTAAAGTAATACTGCGTGCTACCCATCGCATGGGTCCCAAATCTCCAGGTTCAAGGGCATCTTCCTACATTGAAAACATGCATGAGAAACCCAGAAGATGGTACACCGTGTGATGGGGAAAGGTTTCTAAAACGCACCTCATTTCTCATCTCCTTGTTCTCGGGTTCGCAATTCCAGCCACTTTACTAGCAATCTCCCTACTTGGAGCATCAGCATCTTTAACCTCCTGTTCCGTACAGGTTGCAATTTGTCCTGAGGATGAAGGGGAAGAAGGGGAACCAATGAGAGACTAGCTCTTGGTGTTGGGACAGGCACAGGTCACTCTATTTTCCCATCAGGAAGAAGAATTAACCACAGGCTCAGCCTGCCCCCCGGAACCAGAACAGGGCCTGAAGCCATCCTGCGCTTTTGCAGCCACCTCCCAAAAAAGCGAGTTGTAAAATGGAGCATCAGGGCTTTGCAATTCACAATCCTACAGAGTTATAAATGATAACTCTCGTCCCCAAATATATTGAGGGAAGGCAAAGACGAAGAATTGAAATCAAGGCAGAATTGCAGGAAACAGATTTCAGGAGGTAGATTCGAATCTCCTTTAAAGCACATGAAAAGCGGGAAAACGTTGACAATGATGCCCTTGGCCAAAAAGGGCGTATGCGTTTTTTCCTGAATATATTCAGGAAAAAACGCATACGCCCTTTTTGGCCAACCAAGCAACCTGGAAAGGCAAATCAGCGCTACAAAGAAGTCTAGCTTCCCATCGGTCAAAAGGGCCATGCTGACAAAAGTGTCAAAACCAGAAATGCAGGACAGGCCATGGAGAAATGGGAGCCTTGCTACACTGATGGGCGGGATGTAAATTGCCAACAGCCACTCTGGAGAAGTGTACCGTGTGTCCTGAAACATCTAAAAAACACAGCTTAGAGAGCATAGGGCACTTCCACGCATGGGGTTATAAAGTTGGAAAATTGAAAATCAGCAAGACACAAGCACCCCAAAGTTTAGGGCTGCTCTGTTGACAATGACCTCCACTTTATTCCACCTTAAATATCCCAGGAAAGAGAAAAATGGATAAAAAAGTTGTGGTCCTTATGTACAATGGAATATCACTCAGCCATGAAATCAATGTCATAAGGCTAGTAGCAGCATGATGAGTGGATTTAGGTATGACGATTCTAAGTGAAATAAGTCACACAGAAAAGGACACTTCTCATACGGTGTCACTTATAGAGGGAATGTAAAAACCTTTACACTTGAACTGAATTACAAAACAGAACAGAGTCACACATGCAGAAAACACACTATGGCTGCTTAACGGGAAAGGTGAGGTGGGGTGATACATAAAACAAGAGTTTCAAATTAGCTCAGATACCGTTCCATAAACCCAATATGTAATAGACAAGACCTACTCCTTGCTCAGAGAACTGGACTCAACACGCCCGATTCACCACACAAGAATATATCTGACTAGTAATAATCTTAAAACCTATGTATTGATATCTCTCTGTTAGTTTGTCAAGTGGGTGTAAAGCGGAATAAACACAGCCGTGAAAAGCAGCTAAACCCCATTATAAAAATAAATTACTTTTAAAAACCCATGAAACAAAGACAGTGAATGAGAGAGAAATTCTTACACAATTCGTTCAGGGGCTGTGATGCAACCTGGATTGACCATATCTAGACCCACAGCTGGATGAGACATAAGGGTGGACACTCTTGGGGCTGAGAGGTTTGGTGAGGTTGGGTGAGCAAACGCAGACCCTTTAAAGTAATACTGCGTGCTACCCATCGCATGGGTCCCAAATCTCCAGGTTCAAGGGCATCTTCCTACATCGAAAACATGCATGAGAAACCCAGAAGATGGTACACCATGTGATGGGGAAAGGTTTCTAAAACGCACCTCATTTCTCATCTCCTTGTTCTCGGGTTCTCAATTCCAGCCACTTTACTAGCAATCTCCCTAATTGGAGCATCAGCACCTTTAACCTCCTGTTCCGTACAGGTTGCAATTTGTCCTGAGGATGAACGGGAAGACGGGGAACCAATGAGAGACTAGCTCTTGGTGTTGGGACAGGCACAGGTCACTCTATTTTCCCATCAGGAAGAAGACTTAACCACAGGCTCAGCCTGCCCCCCGGAACCAGAATAGGGCCTGAAGCCATCCTGCGCTTTTGCGGCCAGCTCCCAAATAAGCGAGTTGTAAAATTGAGCTTCAGGGCACTGCAATTCACAAACCTGCAGAGATATAAATTATAACTCTCGTCCACAAATATATTGAGAGAAGGCAAAGAAGAGGATTTGAAATCAAGGCAGAATTGCAGGAAACAGATTTCAGGAGGTAGATTCGAATCGCCTTTAAAGCACATGAAAAGCGGCAAAATGTTGACAATGATGCTTTTGGCCAAAAAGTGCGTATGCGTTATTCCTGAATATATTCAGAAAAAAACGCATACGCCCTTTTGGGCCAACCAAGCAACCTGGAAAGGCAAATCAGCACTACAAAGAAGTCTCACTTCCCATCGGTCAAAAGGGCCATGCTGAAAAAAGTGTCAAAACCAGAAATGCAGGACAGGCCATGGAGAAATGGGAGCCTTGCTACACTGATGGGCGGGATGTAAATTGCCAACAGCCACTCTGGAGAAGTGTACGGTGTGTCCTGAAACATCTAAAAACCACAGCTTAGAGAGCATAGGGCACTTCCACACATGGGGGTATAAATTGGGAAAATGAAAAATCAGCAAGACACAAGCACCCCAAAGTTTAGGGCTGCTCTGTTGCCTAGGACCTCCACTTCATTCCACCTTAAATATCCCAGGAAAGAGAAAAATGGATAAAGAAGTTGGGGTCCTTATGTACAATGGAATATCACTCAGCCATGAAATCAATGTCATAAGGCTAGTAGCAGCATGATGAGTGGATTTAGGTACGACGATTCTAAGTGAAATAAGTCACACAGAAAAGGACACTTCTCATAAGGTGTCACTTATAGAGGGAATGTAAAAACCGTTACATTTGAACTGAATTACAAAACAGAACAGAGTCACACATGCAGAAAACACACTATGGCTGCTTAACGGGAAAGGTGAGGTGGGGTGATACATAAAACAAGAGTTTCAAATTAGCTCAGATACCGTTCCATAAACCCAATATGTAATAGACAAGACCTACTCCTTGCTCAGAGAACTGGACTGAACACGCCCGATTCACTGCACAAGAATATATCTGACTAGTAATAATCTTAAAACCTATGTATTGATATCTCTCTGTTAGTGTGTCAAGTGGGTGTAAAGCGGCATAAACACAGCCGTGAAAAGCAGCTAAACCCCATTATAAAAATAAATTACTTTTAAAAACCCATGAAACAAAGACAGTGAAAGAGAGAGAAATTCTTACACAATTCGTTCAGGGGCTGTGATGCAACCTGGATTGACCATATCTAGACCCACAGCTGGAGGAGACATAAGGGTGGACACTCTTGGGGCTGAGAGGTTTGGTGAGGTTGGGTGAGCAAACGCAGACCCTTTAAAGTAATACTGCGTGCTACCCATCGCATGGGTCCCAAATCTCCAGGTTCAAGGGCATCTTCCTACATCGAAAACATGCATGAGAAACCCAGAAGATGGTACACCGTGTGATGGGGAAGGGTTTCTAAAATGCACCTCATTTCTCATCTCCTTGTGCTCGGGTTAGCCATTCCAGCCACTTTAGTAGCAATCTCCCTACTTGGAGCATCAGCACCTTTAACCTCCTGTTCCGTACAGGTTGCAATTTGTCCTGAGGATGAACGGGAAGACGGGGAACCAATGAGAGATTAGCTCTTGGTGTTGGGACAGGCACAGGTCACTCTATTTTCCCATCAGGAAGAAGAATTAACAACAGGCTCAGCCTGCCCCCCGGAACCAGAACAGGGCCTGAAGCCATCCTGCGCTTTTGCGGCCACCTCCCAAAAAAGCGAGTTGTAAAATGGAGCTTCAGGGCACTGCAATTCACAATCCTACAGAGTTATAAATGATAACTCTCGTCCACAAATATATTGAGGGAAGGCAAAGACGAGGAATTGAAATCAAGGCAGAATTGCAGGAAACAGATTTCAGGAGGTAGATTCGAATCGCCTTTAAAGCACATGAAAAGCGCCAAAACGTTGACAATGATGCCCTTGGCCAAAAAGGGCGTATGCGTTTTTTCCTGAATATATTCAGGAAAAAACGCATACGCCCTTTTTGGCCAACCAAGCAACCTGGAAAGGCAAATCAGCGCTACAAAGAAGTCTCGCTTCCCATCAGTCAAAAGGGCCATGCTGAAAAAAGTGTCAAAACCAGAAATGCAGGACAGGCCATGGAGAAATGGGAGCCTTGCTACACTGATGGGCGGGATGTAAATTGCCAACAGCCACTCTGGAGAAGTGTACGGTGTGTCCTGAAACATCTAAAAAACACAGCTTAGAGAGCATAGGGCACTTCCACGCATGGGGGTATAAAGTGGGAAAATTAAAATTCAGCAAGACACAAGCACCCCAAAGTTTAGGCTTGCTCTGTTGACAAGGACCTCCACTTCATTCCACCATAAATATCCCAGGAAAGCGAAAAATGGATAAAAAATTTGAGGTCCTTATGTACAATGGAATACCACTCAGCCATGAAATCAATGTCATAAGGCTAGTAGCAGCATGACGAGTGGATTTAGGTATGACGATTCTAAGTGAAATAAGTCACACAGAAAAGGACACTTCTCATAAGGTGTCACTTATAGAGGGAATGTAAAAACCGTTACACTTGAGCTGAATTACAAAACAGAACAGAGTCACACATGCAGAAAACACACTATTGCTGCATAACGGGAAAGGTGAGGTGGGGTGATACATAAAACAAGAGTTTCAAATTAGCTCAGATACCGTTCCATAAACCCAATATGTAATAGACAAGACCTACTCCTTGCTCAGAGAACTGGACTCAACACGCCCGATTCACCACACAAGAATATATCTGACTAGTAATAATCTTAAAACCTATGTATTGATATCTCTCTGTTAGTTTGTCAAGTGGGTGTAAAGCGGAATAAACACAGCCGTGAAAAGCAGCTAAACCCCATTATAAAAATAAATTACTTTTAAAAACCCATGAAACAAAGACAGTGAATGAGAGAGAAATTCTTACACAATTCGTTCAGGGGCTGTGATGCAACCTGGATTGACCATATCTAGACCCACAGCTGGATGAGACATAAGGGTGGACACTCTTGGGGCTGAGAGGTTTGGTGAGGTTGGGTGAGCAAACGCAGACCCTTTAAAGTAATACTGCGTGCTACCCATCGCATGGGTCCCAAATCTCCAGGTTCAAGGGCATCTTCCTACATCGAAAACATGCATGAGAAACCCAGAAGATGGTACACCATGTGATGGGGAAAGGTTTCTAAAACGCACCTCATTTCTCATCTCCTTGTTCTCGGGTTCTCAATTCCAGCCACTTTACTAGCAATCTCCCTAATTGGAGCATCAGCACCTTTAACCTCCTGTTCCGTACAGGTTGCAATTTGTCCTGAGGATGAACGGGAAGACGGGGAACCAATGAGAGACTAGCTCTTGGTGTTGGGACAGGCACAGGTCACTCTATTTTCCCATCAGGAAGAAGACTTAACCACAGGCTCAGCCTGCCCCCCGGAACCAGAATAGGGCCTGAAGCCATCCTGCGCTTTTGCGGCCAGCTCCCAAATAAGCGAGTTGTAAAATTGAGCTTCAGGGCACTGCAATTCACAAACCTGCAGAGTTATAAATGATAACTCTCGTCCACAAATATATTGAGAGAAGGCAAAGAAGAGGATTTGAAATCAAGGCAGAATTGCAGGAAACAGATTTCAGGAGGTAGATTCGAATCGCCTTTAAAGCACATGAAAAGCGGCAAAATGTTGACAATGATGCTTTTGGCCAAAAAGTGCGTATGCGTTATTCCTGAATATATTCAGAAAAAAACGCATACGCCCTTTTGGGCCAACCAAGCAACCTGGAAAGGCAAATCAGCACTACAAAGAAGTCTCACTTCCCATCGGTCAAAAGGGCCATGCTGAAAAAAGTGTCAAAACCAGAAATGCAGGACAGGCCATGGAGAAATGGGAGCCTTGCTACACTGATGGGCGGGATGTAAATTGCCAACAGCCACTCTGGAGAAGTGTACGGTGTGTCCTGAAACATCTAAAAACCACAGCTTAGAGAGCATAGGGCACTTCCACACATGGGGGTATAAATTGGGAAAATGAAAAATCAGCAAGACACAAGCACCCCAAAGTTTAGGGCTGCTCTGTTGCCTAGGACCTCCACTTCATTCCACCTTAAATATCCCAGGAAAGAGAAAAATGGATAAAGAAGTTGGGGTCCTTATGTACAATGGAATATCACTCAGCCATGAAATCAATGTCATAAGGCTAGTAGCAGCATGATGAGTGGATTTAGGTACGACGATTCTAAGTGAAATAAGTCACACAGAAAAGGACACTTCTCATAAGGTGTCACTTATAGAGGGAATGTAAAAACCGTTACATTTGAACTGAATTACAAAACAGAACAGAGTCACACATGCAGAAAACACACTATGGCTGCTTAACGGGAAAGGTGAGGTGGGGTGATACATAAAACAAGAGTTTCAAATTAGCCCAGATACCGTTCCATAAACCCACTATGTAATAGACAAGACCTACTCCTTGCTCAGAGAACTGGACTCAACACGCACGATTCACTGCACAAGAATATATCTGACTAGTAATAATCTTAAAACCTATGTATTGATATCTCTCTGTTAGTGTGTCAAGTGGGTGTAAAGCGGCATAAACACAGCCGTGAAAAGCAGCTAAACCCCATTATAAAAATAAATTACTTTTAAAAACCCATGAAACAAAGACAGTGAAAGAGAGAGAAATTCTTACACAATTCGTTCAGGGGCTGTGATGCAACCTGGATTGACCATATCTAGACCCACAGCTGGATGAGACATAAGGGTGGACACTCTTGGGGCTGAGAGGTTTGGTGAGGTTGGGTGAGCAAACGCAGACCCTTTAAAGTAATACTGCGTGCTACCCATCGCATGGGTCCCAAATCTCAGGTTCAAGGGCATCTTCCTACATCGAAAACATGCATGAGAAACCAAGAAGATGGTACACCGTGTGATGGGGAAAGGTTTCTAAAATGCACCTCATTATTCATCTCCTTGTGCTCGGGTTCGCCATTCCAGCCACTTTAGTAGCAATCTCCCTACTTGGAGCATCAGCACCTTTAACCTCCTGTTCCGTACAGGTTGCAATTCGTCCTGAGGATGAACGGGAAGACGGGGAACCAATGAGAGATTAGCTCTTGGTGTTGGGACAGGCACAGGTCACTCTATTTTCCCATCAGGAAGAAGAATTAACCACAGGCTCAGCCTGCCCCCCGGAACCAGAACAGGGCCTGAAGCCATCCTGCGCTTTTGCGGCCACCTCCCAAAAAAGCGAGTTGTAAAATGGAGCTTCAGGGCACTGCAATTCACAATCCTACAGAGTTATAAATGATAACTCTCGTCCACAAATATATTGAGGGAAGGCAAAGACGCGGAATTGAAATCAAGGCAGAATTGCAGGAAACAGATTTCAGGAGGTAGATTCGAATCGCCTTTAAAGCACATGAAAAGCGCCAAAACTTTGACAATGATGCCCTTGGCCAAAAAGGGCGTATGCGTTTTTTCCTGAATATATTCAGGAAAAAACGCATACGCCCTTTTTGGCCAACCAAGCAACCTGGAAAGGCAAATCAGCGCTACAAAGAAGTCTCGCTTCCCATCGGTCAAAAGGGCCATGCTGAAAAAAGTGTCAAAACCAGAAATGCAGGACAGGCCATGGAGAAATGGGAGCCTTGCTACACTGATGGGCGGGATGTAAATTGCCAACAGCCACTCTGGAGAAGTGTACGGTGTGTCCTGAAACATCTAAAAAACACAGCTTAGAGAGCATAGGGCACTTCCACGCATGGGGGTATAAAGTGGGAAAATTAAAAATCAGCAAGACACAAGCACCCCAAAGTTTAGGCTTGCTCTGTTGACAAGGACCTCCACTTCATTCCACCATAAATATCCCAGGAAAGCGAAAAATGGATAAAAAATTTGAGGTCCTTATGTGCAATGGAATACCACTCAGCCATGAAATCAATGTCATAAGGCTAGTAGCAGCAGGATGAGTGGATTTAGGTATGACGATTCTAAGTGAAATAAGTCACACAGAAAAGGACACTTCTCATAAGGTGTCACTTATAGAGGGAATGTAAAAACCGTTACACTTGAGCTGAATTACAAAACAGAACAGAGTCACACATGCAGAAAACACACTATTGCTGCTTAACGGGAAAGGTGAGGTGGGGTGATACATAAAACAAGAGTTTCAAATTAGCTCAGATACCGTTCCATAAACCCAATATGTAATAGACAAGACCTACTCCTTGCTCAGAGAACTGGACTCAACACGCCCGATTCACCACACAAGAATATATCTGACTAGTAATAATCTTAAAACCTATGTATTGATATCTCTCTGTTAGTTTGTCAAGTGGGTGTAAAGCGGAATAAACACAGCCGTGAAAAGCAGCTAAACCCCATTATAAAAATAAATTACTTTTAAAAACCCATGAAACAAAGACAGTGAATGAGAGAGAAATTCTTACACAATTCGTTCAGGGGCTGTGATGCAACCTGGATTGACCATATCTAGACCCACAGCTGGATGAGACATAAGGGTGGACACTCTTGGGGCTGAGAGGTTTGGTGAGGTTGGGTGAGCAAACGCAGACCCTTTAAAGTAATACTGCGTGCTACCCATCGCATGGGTCCCAAATCTCCAGGTTCAAGGGCATCTTCCTACATCGAAAACATGCATGAGAAACCCAGAAGATGGTACACCATGTGATGGGGAAAGGTTTCTAAAACGCACCTCATTTCTCATCTCCTTGTTCTCGGGTTCTCAATTCCAGCCACTTTACTAGCAATCTCCCTACTTGGAGCATCAGCACCTTTAACCTCCTGTTCCGTACAGGTTGCAATTTGTCCTGAGGATGAACGGGAAGACGGGGAACCAATGAGAGACTAGCTCTTGGTGTTGGGACAGGCACAGGTCACTCTATTTTCCCATCAGGAAGAAGACTTAACCACAGGCTCAGCCTGCCCCCCGGAACCAGAATAGGGCCTGAAGCCATCCTGCGCTTTTGCGGCCAGCTCCCAAATAAGCGAGTTGTAAAATTGAGCTTCAGGGCACTGCAATTCACAAACCTGCAGAGTTATAAATGATAACTCTCGTCCACAAATATATTGAGAGAAGGCAAAGAAGAGGATTTGAAATCAAGGCAGAATTGCAGGAAACAGATTTCAGGAGGTAGATTCGAATCGCCTTTAAAGCACATGAAAAGCGGCAAAATGTTGACAATGATGCTTTTGGCCAAAAAGTGCGTATGCGTTATTCCTGAATATATTCAGAAAAAAACGCATACGCCCTTTTGGGCCAACCAAGCAACCTGGAAAGGCAAATCAGCACTACAAAGAAGTCTCACTTCCCATCGGTCAAAAGGGCCATGCTGAAAAAAGTGTCAAAACCAGAAATGCAGGACAGGCCATGGAGAAATGGGAGCCTTGCTACACTGATGGGCGGGATGTAAATTGCCAACAGCCACTCTGGAGAAGTGTACGGTGTGTCCTGAAACATCTAAAAACCACAGCTTAGAGAGCATAGGGCACTTCCACACATGGGGGTATAAATTGGGAAAATGAAAAATCAGCAAGACACAAGCACCCCAAAGTTTAGGGCTGCTCTGTTGCCTAGGACCTCCACTTCATTCCACCTTAAATATCCCAGGAAAGAGAAAAATGGATAAAGAAGTTGGGGTCCTTATGTACAATGGAATATCACTCAGCCATGAAATCAATGTCATAAGGCTAGTAGCAGCATGATGAGTGGATTTAGGTACGACGATTCTAAGTGAAATAAGTCACAGAGAAAAGGACACTTCTCATAAGGTGTCACTTATAGAGGGAATGTAAAAACCGTTACATTTGAACTGAATTACAAAACAGAACAGAGTCACACATGCAGAAAACACACTATGGCTGCTTAACGGGAAAGGTGAGGTGGGGTGATACATAAAACAAGAGTTTCAAATTAGCTCAGATACCGTTCCATAAACCCAATATGTAATAGACAAGACCTACTCCTTGCTCAGAGAACTGGACTCAACATGCCCGATTCACTGCACAAGAATATATCTGACTAGTAATAATCTTAAAACCTATGTATTGATATCTCTCTGTTAGTGTGTCAAGTGGGTGTAAAGCGGCATAAACACAGCCGTGAAAAGCAGCTAAACCCCATTATAAAAATAAATTACTTTTAAAAACCCATGAAACAAAGACAGTGAAAGAGAGAGAAATTCTTACACAATTCGTTCAGGGGCTGTGATGCAACCTGGATTGACCATATCTAGACCCACAGCTGGATGAGACATAAGGGTGGACACTCTTGGGGCTGAGAGGTTTGGTGAGGTTGGGTGAGCAAACGCAGACCCTTTAAAGTAATACTGCGTGCTACCCATCGCATGGGTCCCAAATCTCCAGGTTCAAGGGCATCTTCCTACATCGAAAACATGCATGGAAAACCAAGAAGATGGTACACCGTGTGATGGGGAAAGGTTTCTAAAATGCACCTCATTTCTCATCTCCTTGTGCTCGGGTTCGCCATTCCAGCCACTTTAGTAGCAATCTCCCTACTTGGAGCATCAGCACGTTTAACCTCCTGTTCCGTACAGGTTGCAATTTGTCCTGAGGATGAACGGGAAGATGGGGAACCAATGAGAGATTAGCTCTTTGTGTTGGGACAGGCACAGGTCACTCTATTTTCCCCTCAGGAAGAAGAATTAACCACAGGCTCAGCCTGCCCCCCGGAACCAGAACAGGGCCTGAAGACATCCTGCGCTTTTGCGGCCACCTCCCAAAAAAGCGAGTTGTAAAATGGAGCTTCAGGGCACTGCAATTCACAATCCTACAGAGTTATAAATGATAACTCTCGTCCACAAATATATTGAGGGAAGGCAAAGACGAGGAATTGAAATCAAGGCAGAATTGCAGGAAACAGATTTCAGGAGGTAGATTCGAATCGCCTTTAAAGCACATGAAAAGCGCCAAAACGTTGACAATGATGCCCTTGGCCAAAAAGGGCGTATGCGTTTTTTCCTGAATATATTCAGGAAAAAACGCATACGCCCTTTCTGGGCAACCAAGCAACCTGGAAAGGCAAATCAGCGCTACAAAGAAGTCTCGCTTCCCATCGCTCAAAAGGGCCATGCTGAAAAAAGTGTCAAAACCAGAAATGCAGGACAGGCCATGGAGAAATGGGAGCCTTGCTACACTGATGGGCGGGATGTAAATTGCCAAGAGCCACTCTGGAGAAGTGTACGGTGTGTCCTGAAACATCTAAAAAACACAGCTTAGAGAGCATAGGGCACTTCCACGCATGGGGGTATAAAGTGGGAAAATTAAAAATCAGCAAGACACAAGCACCCCAAAGTTTAGGGATGCTCTGTTGACAAGGACGTCCACTTCATTCCACCTTAAATATCCCAGGAAAGCGAAAAATGGATAAAAAATTTGAGGTCCTTATGTACAATGGAATACCACTCCGCCATGAAATCAATGTCATAAGGCTAGTAGCAGCATGATGAGTGGATTTAGGTATGACGATTCTAAGTGAAATAAGTCACACAGAAAAGGACACTTCTATTAAGGTGTCACTTATAGAGGGAATGTAAAAACCGTTACACTTGAACTGAATTACAAAACAGAACAGAGTCACACATGCAGAAAACACACTATGGCTGCTTAACGGGAAAGGTGAGGTGGGGTGATACATAAAGCAAGAGTTTCAAATTAGCTCAGATATCGTTCCATAAACCCAATATGTAATAGACAAGACCTACTCCTTGCTCAGAGAACTGCACTCAACACGCCCGATTCACCGCATAAGTATATATCTGACTAGTAATAATCTGAAAACCTATATATTGATATCTCTCTGTTAGTGTGTCAAGTGGGTGTAAAGCGGCATAAACACAGCCGTGAAAAGCAGCTAAACCCCATTATAAAAATAAATTACTTTTAAAAACCCATGAAACAAAGACAGTGAAAGAGAGAGAAATTCTTACACAAGTCGTTCAGGGGCTGTGATGCAACCTGGATTGACCGTATCTAGACCCACAGCTGGATGAGACATAAGGGTGGACACTCTTCGGGCTGAGAGGTTTGGTGAGGTTGGGTGAGCAAACGCAGACCCTTTAAAGTAATACTGCGTGCTACCCATCGCATGGGTCCCAAATCTCCAGGTTCAAGGGCATCTTCCTACATCGAAAACATGCATGAGAAACCAAGAAGATGGTACACCGTGTGATGGGGAAAGGTTTCTAAAATGCACCTCATTTCTCATCTCCTTGTGCTCGGGTTAGCCATTCCAGCCACTTTAGTAGCAATCTCCCTACTTGGAGCATCAGCACGTTTAACCTCCTGTTCCGTACAGGTTGCAATTTGTCCTGAGGATGAACGGGAAGATGGGGAACCAATGAGAGATTAGCTCTTGGTGTTGGGACAGGCACAGGTCACTCTATTTTCCCCTCAGGAAGAAGAATTAACCACAGGCTCAGCCTGCCCGCCGGAACCAGAACAGGGCCTGAAGACATCCTGCGCTTTTGCGGCCACCTCCCAAAAAAGCGAGTTGTAAAATGGAGCTTCAGGGCACTGCAATTCACAATCCTACAGAGTTATAAATGATAACTCTCGTCCACAAATATATTGAGGGAAGGCAAAGACGAGGAATTGAAATCAAGGCAGAATTGCAGGAAACAGATTTCAGGAGGTAGATTCGAATCGCCTTTAAAGCACATGAAAAGCGCCAAAACGTTGACAATGATGCCCTTGGCCAAAAAGGGCGTATGCGTTTTTTCCTGAATATATTCAGGAAAAAACGCATACGCCCTTTTTGGCCAACCAAGCAACCTGGAAAGGCAAATCAGCGCTACAAAGAAGTCTCGCTTCCCATCGGTCAAAAGGGCCATGCTGAAAAAAGTGTCAAAACCAGAAATGCAGGACAGGCCATGGAGAAATGGGAGCCTTGCTACACTGATGGGCGGGATGTAAATTGCCAAGAGCCACTCTGGAGAAGTGTACGGTGTGTCCTGAAACATCTAAAAAACACAGCTTAGAGAGCATAGGGCACTTCCACGCATGGGGGTATAAAGTGGGAAAATTAAAAATCAGCAAGACACAAGCACCCCAAAGTTTAGGGATGCTCTGTTGACAAGGACCTCCACTTCATTCCACCTTAAATATCCCAGGAAAGCGAAAAATGGATAAAAAATTTGAGGTCCTTATGTACAATGGAATACCACTCAGCCATGAAATCAATGTCATAAGGCTAGTAGCAGCATGATGAGTGGATTTAGGTATGACGATTCTAAGTGAAATAAGTCAAACAGAAAAGGACACTTCTCATAAGGTGTCACTTATAGAGGGAATGTAAAAACCGTTACACTTGAACTGAATTACAAAACAGAACAGATTCACACATGCAGAAAACACACTATGGCTGCTTAACGGGAAAGGTGAGGTGGGGTGATACATAAAGCAAGAGTTTCAAATTAGCTCAGATACCGTTCCATAAACCCAATATGTAATAGACAAGACCTACTCCTTTCTCAGAGAACTGGACTCAACACGCCCGATTCACCGCACAAGAATATATCTGACTATTAATAATCTTAAAACCTATATATTGATATCTCTCTGTTAGTGTGTCAAGTGGGTGTAAAGCGGCATAAACACAGCCGTGAAAAGCAGCTAAACCCCATTATAAAAATAAATTTCTTTTAAAAACCCATGAAACAAAGACAGTGAAAGAGAGAGAAATTCTTACACAATTCGTTCAGGGGCTGTGATGCAACCTGGATTGACCATATCTAGACCCACAGCTGGATGAGACATAAGGGTGGACACTCTTGGGGCTGAGAGGTTTGGTGAGGTTGGGTGAGCAAACGCAGACCCTTTAAAGTAATACTGCGTGCTACCCATCGCATGGGTCCCAAATCTCAGGTTCAAGGGCATCTTCCTACATCGAAAACATGCATGAGAAACCAAGAAGATGGTACACTGTGTGATGGGGAAAGGTTTCTAAAATGCACCTCATTTCTCATCTCCTTGTTCTCGGGTTCGCCATTCCAGCCACTTTAGTAGCAATCTCCCTACTTGGAGCATCAGCACCTTTAACCTCCTGTTCCGTACAGGTTGCAATTTGTCCTGAGGATGAACGGGAAGACGGGGAACCAATGAGAGATTAGCTCTTGGTGTTGGGACAGGCACAGGTCACTCTATTTTCCCATCAGGAAGAAGAATTAACCACAGGCTCAGCCTGCCCCCCGGAACCAGAACAGGGCCTGAAGCCATCCTGCGCTTTTGCGGCCACCTCCCAAAAAAGCGAGTTGTAAAATGGAGCTTCAGGGCACTGCAATTCACAATCCTACAGAGTTATAAATGATAACTCTCGTCCACAAATATATTGAGGGAAGGCAAAGACGAGGAATTGAAATCAAGGCAGAATTGCAGGAAACAGATTTCAGGAGGTAGATTCGAATCGCCTTTAAAGTACATGAAAAGCGCCAAAACGTTGACAATGATGCCCTTGGCCAAAAAGGGCGTATGCGTTTTTTCCTGAATATATTCAGGAAAAAACGCATACGCCCTTTTTGGCCAACCAAGCAACCTGGAAAGGCAAATCAGCGCTACAAAGAAGTCTCGCTTCCAATCAGTCAAAAGGGCCATGCTGAAAAAAGTGTCAAAACCAGAAATGCAGGACAGGCCATGGAGAAATGGGAGCCTTGCTACACTGATGGGCGGGATGTAAATTGCCAACAGCCACTCTGGAGAAGTGTACGGTGTGTCCTGAAACATCTAAAAAACACAGCTTAGAGAGCATAGGGCACTTCCACGCATGGGGGTATAAAGTGGGAAAATTAAAATTCAGCAAGACACAAGCACCCCAAAGTTTAGGCTTGCTCTGTTGACAAGGACCTCCACTTCATTCCACCATAAATATCCCAGGAAAGCGAAAAATGGATAAAAAATTTGAGGTCCTTATGTACAATGGAATACCACTCAGCCATGAAATCAATGTCATAAGGCTAGTAGCAGCAGGATGAGTGGATTTAGGTATGACGATTCTAAGTGAAATAAGTCACACAGAAAAGGACACTTCTCATAAGGTGTCACTTATAGAGGGAATGTAAAAACCGTTACACTTGAGCTGAATTACAAAACAGAACAGAGTCACACATGCAGAAAACACACTATTGCTGCTTAACGGGAAAGGTGAGGTGGGGTGATACATAAAGCAAGAGTTTCAAATTAGCTCAGATACCGTTCCATAAACCCAATATGTAATAGACAAGACCTACTCCTTGCTCAGAGAACTGCACTCAACACGCCCGATTCACCGCACAAGAATATATCTGACTAGTAATAATCTTAAAACCTATATATTGACATCTCTCTGTTAGTGTGTCAAGTGGGTGTAAAGCGGCATAAACACAGCCGTGAAAAGCAGCTAAACCCCATTATAAAAATAAATTACTTTTAAAAACCCATGAAACAAAGACAGTGAAAGAGAGAGAAATTCTTACACAATTCGTTCAGGGGCTGTGATGCAACCTGGATTGACCATATCTAGACCCACAGCTGGATGAGACATAAGGGTGGACACTCTTGGGGCTGAGAGGTTTGGTGAGGTTGGGTGAGCAAACGCAGACCCTTTAAAGTAATACTGCGTGCTACCCATCGCATGGGTCCCAAATCTCCAGGTTCAAGGGCATCTTCCTACATCGAAAACATGCATGAAAAACCAAGAAGATGGTACACCGTGTGATGGGGAAAGGTTTCTAAAATGCACCTCATTTCTCATCTCCTTGTGCTCGGGTTAGCCATTCCAGCCACTTTAGTAGCAATCTCCCTACTTGGAGCATCAGCACGTTTAACCTCCTGTTCCGTACAGGTTGCAATTTGTCCTGAGGATGAACGGGAAGATGGGGAACCAATGAGAGATTAGCTCTTTGTGTTGGGACAGGCACAGGTCACTCTATTTTCCCCTCAGGAAGAAGAATTAACCACAGGCTCAGCCTGCCCCCCGGAACCAGAACAGGGCCTGAAGACATCCTGCGCTTTTGCGGCCACCTCCCAAAAAAGCGAGTTGTAAAATGGAGCTTCAGGGCACTGCAATTCACAATCCTACAGAGTTATAAATGATAACTCTCGTCCACAAATATATTGAGGGAAGGCAAAGACGAGGAATTGAAATCAAGGCAGAATTGCAGGAAACAGATTTCAGGAGGTAGATTCGAATCGCCTTTAAAGCACATGAAAAGCGCCAAAACGTTGACAATGATGCCCTTGGCCAAAAAGGGCGTATGCGTTTTTTCCTGAATATATTCAGGAAAAAACGCATACGCCCTTTTTGGCCAACCAAGCAACCTGGAAAGGCAAATCAGCGCTACAAAGAAGTCTCGCTTCCCATCGGTCAAAAGGGCCATGCTGAAAAAAGTGTCAAAATCAGAAATGCAGGACAGGCCATGGAGAAATGGGAGCCTTGCTACACTGATGGGCGGGATGTAAATTGCCAAGAGCCACTCTGGAGAAGTGTACGGTGTGTCCTGAAACATCTAAAAAACACAGCTTAGAGAGCATAGGGCACTTCCACGCATGGGGGTATAAAGTGGGAAAATTAAAAATCAGCAAGACACAAGCACCCCAAAGTTTAGGGATGCTCTGTTGACAAGGACCTCCACTTCATTCCACCTTAAATATCCCAGGAAAGCGAAAAATGGATAAAAAGTTTGAGGTCCTTATGTACAATGGAATACCACTCAGCCATGAAATCAATGTCATAAGTCTAGTAGCAGCATGATGAGTGGATTTAGGTATGACGATTCTAAGTGAAATAAGTCACACAGAAAAGGACACTTCTCATAAGGTGTCACTTATAGAGGGAATGTAAAAACCGTTACACTTGAACTGAATTACAAAACAGAACAGAGTCACACATGCAGAAAACACACTATGGCTGCTTAACGGGAAAGGTGAGGTGGGGTGATACATAAAGCAAGAGTTTCAAATTAGCTCAGATACCGTTCCATAAACCCAATATGTAATAGACAAGACCTACTCCTTGCTCAGAGAACTGGACTCAACACGCCCGATTCACTGCACAAGAATATATCTGACTAGTAATAATCTTAAAACCTATGTATTGATATCTCTCTGTTAGTGTGTCAAGTGGGTGTAAAGCGGCATAAACACAGCCGTGAAAAGCAGCTAAACCCCATTATAAAAATAAATTACTTTTAAAAACCCATGAAACAAAGACAGTGAAAGAGAGAGAAATTCTTACACAATTCGTTCAGGGGCTGTGATGCAACCTGGATTGACCGTATCTAGACCCACAGCTGGATGAGACATAAGGGTGGACACTCTTCGGGCTGAGAGGTTTGGTGAGGTTGGGTGAGCAAACGCAGACCCTTTAAAGTAATACTGCGTGCTACCCATCGCATGGGTCCCAAATCTCCAGGTTCAAAGGCATCTTCCTACATCGAAAACATGCATGAGAAACCAAGAAGATGGTACACCGTGTGATGGGGAAAGGTTTCTAAAATGCACCTCATTTCTCATCTCCTTGTGCTCGGGTTCGCCATTCCAGCCACTTTAGTAGCAATCTCCCTACTTGGAGCATCAGCACCTTTAACCTCCTGTTCCGTACAGGTTGCAATTTGTCCTGAGGATGAACGGGAAGACGGGGAACCAATGAGAGATTAGCTCTTGGTGTTGGGACAGGCACAGGTCACTCTATTTTCCCATCAGGAAGAAGAATTAACCACAGGCTCAGCCTGCCCCCCGGAACCAGAACAGGGCCTGAAGCCATCCTGCGCTTTTGCGGCCACCTCCCAAAAAAGCGAGTTGTAAAATGGAGCTTCAGGGCACTGCAATTCACAATCCTACAGAGTTATAAATGATAACTCTCGTCCACAAATATATTGAGGGAAGGCAAAGACGAGGAATTGAAATCAAGGCAGAATTGCAGGAAACAGATTTCAGGAGGTAGATTCGAATCGCCTTTAAAGCACATGAAAAGCGCCAAAACGTTGACAATGATGCCCTTGGCCAAAAAGGGCGTATGCGTTTTTTCCTGAATATATTCAGGAAAAAACGCATACGCCCTTTTTGGCCAACCAAGCAACCTGGAAAGGCAAATCAGCGCTACAAAGAAGTCTCGCTTCCCATCAGTCAAAAGGGCCATGCTGAAAAAAGTGTCAAAACCAGAAATGCAGGACAGGCCATGGAGAAATGGGAGCCTTGCTACACTGATGGGCGGGATGTAAATTGCCAAGAGCCACTCTGGAGAAGTGTACGGTGTGTCCTGAAACATCTAAAAAACACAGCTTAGAGAGCATAGGGCACTTCCACGCATGGGGGTATAAAGTGGGAAAATTAAAAATCAGCAAGACACAAGCACCCCAAAGTTTAGGGTTGCTCTGTTGACAAGGACCTCCACTTCATTCCACCATAAATATCCCAGGAAAGCGAAAAATGGATAAAAAATTTGAGGTCCTTATGTACAATGGAATACCACTCAGCCATGAAATCAATGTCATAAGGCTAGTAGCAGCATGATGAGTGGATTTAGGTATGACGATTCTAAGTGAAATAAGTCACACAGAAAAGGACACTTCTCATAAGGTGTCACTTATAGAGGGAATGTAAAAACCGTTACACTTGAGCTGAATTACAAAACAGAACAGAGTCACACATGCAGAAAACACACTATTGCTGCTTAACGGGAAAGGTGAGGTGGGGTGATACATAAAGCAAGAGTTTCAAATTAGCTCAGATACCATTCCATAAACCCAATATGTAATAGACAAGACCTACTCCTTGCTCAGAGAACTGCACTCAACACGCCCGATTCACCGCACAAGAATATATCTGACTATTAATAATCTTAAAACCTATATATTGATATCTCTCTGTTAGTGTGTCAAGTGGGTGTAAAGCGGCATAAACACAGCCGTGAAAAGCAGCTAAACCCCATTATAAAAATAAATTTCTTTTAAAAACCCATGAAACAAAGACAGTGAAAGAGAGAGAAATTCTTACACAATTCGTTCAGGGGCTGTGATGCAACCTGGATTGACCATATCTAGACCCACAGCTGGATGAGACATAAGGGTGGACACTCTTGGGGCTGAGAGGTTTGGTGAGGTTGGGTGAGCAAACGCAGACCCTTTAAAGTAATACTGCGTGCTACCCATCTCATGGGTCCCAAATCTCAGGTTCAAGGGCATCTTCCTACATCGAAAACATGCATGAGAAACCCAGAAGATGGTACACCGTGTGATGGGGAAAGGTTTCTAAAATGCACCTCATTTCTCATCTCCTTGTGCTCGGGTTCGCCATTCCAGCCACTTTAGTAGCAATCTCCCTACTTGGAGCATCAGCACCTTTAACCTCCTGTTCCGTACAGGTTGCAATTTGTCCTGAGGATGAACGGGAAGACGGGGAACCAATGAGAGATTAGCTCTTGGTGTTGGGACAGGCACAGGTCACTCTATTTTCCCATCAGGAAGAAGAATTAACCACAGGCTCAGCCTGCCCCCCGGAACCAGAACAGGGCCTGAAGCCATCCTGCGCTTTTGCGGCCACCTCCCAAAAAAGCGAGTTGTAAAATGGAGCTTCAGGGCACTGCAATTCACAATCCTACAGAGTTATAAATGATAACTCTCGTCCACAAATATATTGAGGGAAGGCAAAGACGAGGAATTGAAATCAAGGCAGAATTGCAGGAAACAGATTTCAGGAGGTAGATTCGAATCGCCTTTAAAGCACATGAAAAGCGCCAAAACGTTGACAATGATGCCCTTGGCCAAAAAGGGCGTATGCGTTTTTTCCTGAATATATTCAGGAAAAAACGCATACGCCCTTTTTGGCCAACCAAGCAACCTGGAAAGGCAAATCAGCGCTACAAAGAAGTCTCGCTTCCCATCAGTCAAAAGGGCCATGCTGAAAAAAGTGTCAAAACCAGAAATGCAGGACAGGCCATGGAGAAATGGGAGCCTTGCTACACTGATGGGCGGGATGTAAATTGCCAAGAGCCACTCTGGAGAAGTGTACGGTGTGTCCTGAAACATCTAAAAAACACAGCTTAGAGAGCATAGGGCACTTCCACGCATGGGGGTATAAAGTGGGAAAATTAAAAATCAGCAAGACACAAGCACCCCAAAGTTTAAGGTTGCTCTGTTGACAAGGACCTCCACTTCATTCCACCATAAATATCCCAGGAAAGCGAAAAATGGATAAAAAATTTGAGGTCCTTATGTACAATGGAATACCACTCAGCCATGAAATCAATGTCATAAGGCTAGTAGCAGCATGATGAGTGGATTTAGGTATGACGATTCTAAGTGAAATAAGTCACACAGAAAAGGACACTTCTCATAAGGTGTCACTTATAGAGGGAATGTAAAAACCGTTACACTTGAGCTGAATTACAAAACAGAACAGAGTCACACATGCAGAAAACACACTATTGCTGCTTAACGGGAAAGGTGAGGTGGGGTGATACATAAAGCAAGAGTTTCAAATTAGCTCAGATACCATTCCATAAACCCAATATGTAATAGACAAGACCTACTCCTTGCTCAGAGAACTGCACTCAACACGCCCGATTCACCGCATAAGTATATATCTGACTAGTAATAATCTGAAAACCTATATATTGATATCTCTCTGTTAGTGTGTCAAGTGGGTGTAAAGCGGCATAAAAACAGCCGTGAAAAGCAGCTAAACCCCATTATAAAAATAAATTACTTTTAAAAACCCATGAAACAAAGACAGTGAAAGAGAGAGAAATACTTACACAATTCGTTCAGGGGCTGTGATGCAACCTTGATTGACCATATCTAGACCCACAGCTGGATGAGACATAAGGGTGGACACTCTTTGGGCTGAGAGGTTTGGTGAGGTTGGGTGAGCAAACGCAGACCCTTTAAAGTAATACTGCGTGCTACCCATCGCATGGGTCCCAAATCTCCAGGTTCAAGGGCATCTTCCTACATCGAAAACATGCATGAAAAACTAAGAAGATGGTACACTGTGTGATGGGGAAAGGTTTCTAAAATGCACCTCATTTCTCATCTCCTTGTGCTCGGGTTAGCCATTCCAGCCACTTTAGTAGCAATCTCCCTACTTGGAGCATCAGCACGTTTAACCTCCTGTTCCGTACAGGTTGCAATTTGTCCTGAGGATGAACGGGAAGATGGGGAACCAATGAGAGATTAGCTCTTGGTGTTGGGACAGGCACAGGTCACTCTATTTTCCCCTCAGGAAGAAGAATTAACCACAGGCTCAGCCTGCCCCCCGGAACCAGAACAGGGCCTGAAGCCATCCTGCGCTTTTGCGGCCACCTCCCAAAAAAGCGAGTTGTAAAATGGAGCTTCAGGGCACTGCAATTCACAATCCTACAGAGTTATAAATGATAACTCTCGTCCACAAATATATTGAGGGAAGGCAAAGACGAGGAATTGAAATCAAGGCAGAATTGCAGGAAACAGATTTCAGGAGGTAGATTCGAATCGCCTTTAAAGCACATGAAAAGCGCCAAAACGTTGACAATGATGCCCTTGGCCAAAAAGGGCGTATGCGTTTTTTCCTGAATATATTCAGGAAAAAACGCATACGCCCTTTTTGGCCAACCAAGCAACCTGGAAAGGCAAATCAGCGCTACAAAGAAGTCTCGCTTCCCATCGGTCAAAAGGGCCATGCTGAAAAAAGTGTCAAAACCAGAAATGCAGGACAGGCCATGGAGAAATGGGAGCCTTGCTACACTGATGGGCGGGATGTAAATTGCCAAGAGCCACTCTGGAGAAGTGTACGGTGTGTCCTGAAACATCTAAAAAACACAGCTTAGAGAGCATAGGGCACTTCCACGCATGGGGGTATAAAGTGGGAAAATTAAAAATCAGCAAGACACAAGCACCCCAAAGTTTAGGGATGCTCTGTTGACAAGGACCTCCACTTCATTCCACCTTAAATATCCCAGGAAAGCGAAAAATGGATAAAAAATTTGAGGTCCTTATGTACAATGGAATACCACTCAGCCATGAAATCAATGTCATAAGGCTAGTAGCAGCATGATGAGTGGATTTAGGTATGACGATTCTAAGTGAAATAAGTCAAACAGAAAAGGACACTTCTCATAAGGTGTCACTTATAGAGGGAATGTAAAAACCGTTACACTTGAACTGAATTACAAAACAGAACAGATTCACACATGCAGAAAACACACTATGGCTGCTTAACGGGAAAGGTGAGGTGGGGTGATACATAAAGCAAGAGTTTCAAATTAGCTCAGATACCGTTCCATAAACCCAATATGTAATAGACAAGACCTACTCCTTTCTCAGAGAACTGGACTCAACACGCCCGATTCACCGCACAAGAATATATCTGACTATTAATAATCTTAAAACCTATATATTGATATCTCTCTGTTAGTGTGTCAAGTGGGTGTAAAGCGGCATAAACACAGCCGTGAAAAGCAGCTAAACCCCATTATAAAAATAAATTTCTTTTAAAAACCCATGAAACAAAGACAGTGAAAGAGAGAGAAATTCTTACACAATTCGTTCAGGGGCTGTGATGCAACCTGGATTGACCATATCTAGACCCACAGCTGGATGAGACATAAGGGTGGACACTCTTGGGGCTGAGAGGTTTGGTGAGGTTGGGTGAGCAAACGCAGACCCTTTAAAGTAATACTGCGTGCTACCCATCGCATGGGTCCCAAATCTCAGGTTCAAGGGCATCTTCCTACATCGAAAACATGCATGAGAAACCAAGAAGATGGTACACTGTGTGATGGGGAAAGGTTTCTAAAATGCACCTCATTTCTCATCTCCTTGTGCTCGGGTTCGCCATTCCAGCCACTTTAGTAGCAATCTCCCTACTTGGAGCATCAGCACCTTTAACCTCCTGTTCCGTACAGGTTGCAATTTGTCCTGAGGATGAACGGGAAGACGGGGAACCAATGAGAGATTAGCTCTTGGTGTTGGGACAGGCACAGGTCACTCTATTTTCCCATCAGGAAGAAGAATTAACCACAGGCTCAGCCTGCCCCCCGGAAGCAGAACAGGGCCTGAAGCCATCCTGCGCTTTTGCGGCCACCTCCCAAAAAAGCGAGTTGTAAAATGGAGCTTCAGGGCACTGCAATTCACAATCCTACAGAGTTATAAATGATAACTCTCGTCCACAAATATATTGAGGGAAGGCAAAGACGAGGAATTGAAATCAAGGCAGAATTGCAGGAAACAGATTTCAGGAGGTAGATTCGAATCGCCTTTAAAGTACATGAAAAGCGCCAAAACTTTGACAATGATGCCCTTGGCCAAAAAGGGCGTATGCGTTTTTTCCTGAATATATTCAGGAAAAAACGCATACGCCCTTTTTGGCCAACCAAGCAACCTGGAAAGGCAAATCAGCGCTACAAAGAAGTCTCGCTTCCAATCAGTCAAAAGGGCCATGCTGAAAAAAGTGTCAAAACCAGAAATGCAGGACAGGCCATGGAGAAATGGGAGCCTTGCTACACTGATGGGCGGGATGTAAATTGCCAACAGCCACTCTGGAGAAGTGTACGGTGTGTCCTGAAACATCTAAAAAACACAGCTTAGAGAGCATAGGGCACTTCCACGCATGGGGGTATAAAGTGGGAAAATTAAAATTCAGCAAGACACAAGCACCCCAAAGTTTAGGCTTGCTCTGTTGACAAGGACCTCCACTTCATTCCACCATAAATATCCCAGGAAAGCGAAAAATGGATAAAAAATTTGAGGTCCTTATGTACAATGGAATACCACTCAGCCATGAAATCAATGTCATAAGGCTAGTAGCAGCAGGATGAGTGGATTTAGGTATGACGATTCTAAGTGAAATAAGTCACACAGAAAAGGACACTTCTCATAAGGTGTCACTTATAGAGGGAATGTAAAAACCGTTACACTTGAGCTGAATTACAAAACAGAACAGAGTCACACATGCAGAAAACACACTATTGCTGCTTAACGGGAAAGGTGAGGTGGGGTGATACATAAAGCAAGAGTTTCAAATTAGCTCAGATACCGTTCCATAAACCCAATATGTAATAGACAAGACCTACTCCTTGCTCAGAGAACTGCACTCAACACGCCCGATTCACCGCATAAGTATATATCTGACTAGTAATAATCTGAAAACCTATATATTGACATCTCTCTGTTAGTGTGTCAAGTGGGTGTAAAGCGGCATAAACACAGCCGTGAAAAGCAGCTAAACCCCATTATAAAAATAAATTACTTTTAAAAACCCATGAAACAAAGACAGTGAAAGAGAGAGAAATTCTTACACAATTCGTTCAGGGGCTGTGATGCAACCTGGATTGACCATATCTAGACCCACAGCTGGATGAGACATAAGGGTGGACACTCTTGGGGCTGAGAGGTTTGGTGAGGTTGGGTGAGCAAACGCAGACCCTTTAAAGTAATACTGCGTGCTACCCATCGCATGGGTCCCAAATCTCCAGGTTCAAGGGCATCTTCCTACATCGAAAACATGCATGAAAAACCAAGAAGATGGTACACCGTGTGATGGGGAAAGGTTTCTAAAATGCACCTCATTTCTCATCTCCTTGTGCTCGGGTTAGCCATTCCAGCCACTTTAGTAGCAATCTCCCTACTTGGAGCATCAGCACGTTTAACCTCCTGTTCCGTACAGGTTGCAATTTGTCCTGAGGATGAACGGGAAGATGGGGAACCAATGAGAGATTAGCTCTTTGTGTTGGGACAGGCACAGGTCACTCTATTTTCCCCTCAGGAAGAAGAATTAACCACAGGCTCAGCCTGCCCCCCGGAACCAGAACAGGGCCTGAAGACATCCTGCGCTTTTGCGGCCACCTCCCAAAAAAGCGAGTTGTAAAATGGAGCTTCAGGGCACTGCAATTCACAATCCTACAGAGTTATAAATGATAACTCTCGTCCACAAATATATTGAGGGAAGGCAAAGACGAGGAATTGAAATCAAGGCAGAATTGCAGGAAACAGATTTCAGGAGGTAGATTCGAATCGCCTTTAAAGCACATGAAAAGCGCCAAAACGTTGACAATGATGCCCTTGGCCAAAAAGGGCGTATGCGTTTTTTCCTGAATATATTCAGGAAAAAACGCATACGCCCTTTTTGGCCAACCAAGCAACCTGGAAAGGCAAATCAGCGCTACAAAGAAGTCTCGCTTCCCATCGGTCAAAAGGGCCATGCTGAAAAAAGTGTCAAAATCAGAAATGCAGGACAGGCCATGGAGAAATGGGAGCCTTGCTACACTGATGGGCGGGATGTAAATTGCCAAGAGCCACTCTGGAGAAGTGTACGGTGTGTCCTGAAACATCTAAAAAACACAGCTTAGAGAGCATAGGGCACTTCCACGCATGGGGGTATAAAGTGGGAAAATTAAAAATCAGCAAGACACAAGCACCCCAAAGTTTAGGGATGCTCTGTTGACAAGGACCTCCACTTCATTCCACCTTAAATATCCCAGGAAAGCGAAAAATGGATAAAAAGTTTGAGGTCCTTATGTACAATGGAATACCACTCAGCCATGAAATCAATGTCATAAGTCTAGTAGCAGCATGATGAGTGGATTTAGGTATGACGATTCTAAGTGAAATAAGTCACACAGAAAAGGACACTTCTCATAAGGTGTCACTTATAGAGGGAATGTAAAAACCGTTACACTTGAACTGAATTACAAAACAGAACAGAGTCACACATGCAGAAAACACACTATGGCTGCTTAACGGGAAAGGTGAGGTGGGGTGATACATAAAGCAAGAGTTTCAAATTAGCTCAGATACCGTTCCATAAACCCAATATGTAATAGACAAGACCTACTCCTTGCTCAGAGAACTGGACTCAACACGCCCGATTCACTGCACAAGAATATATCTGACTAGTAATAATCTTAAAACCTATGTATTGATATCTCTCTGTTAGTGTGTCAAGTGGGTGTAAAGCGGCATAAACACAGCCGTGAAAAGCAGCTAAACCCCATTATAAAAATAAATTACTTTTAAAAACCCATGAAACAAAGACAGTGAAAGAGAGAGAAATTCTTACACAATTCGTTCAGGGGCTGTGATGCAACCTGGATTGACCGTATCTAGACCCACAGCTGGATGAGACATAAGGGTGGACACTCTTCGGGCTGAGAGGTTTGGTGAGGTTGGGTGAGCAAACGCAGACCCTTTAAAGTAATACTGCGTGCTACCCATCGCATGGGTCCCAAATCTCCAGGTTCAAGGGCATCTTCCTACATCGAAAACATGCATGAGAAACCAAGAAGATGGTACACCGTGTGATGGGGAAAGGTTTCTAAAATGCACCTCATTTCTCATCTCCTTGTGCTCGGGTTCGCCATTCCAGCCACTTTAGTAGCAATCTCCCTACTTGGAGCATCAGCACCTTTAACCTCCTGTTCCGTACAGGTTGCAATTTGTCCTGAGGATGAACGGGAAGACGGGGAACCAATGAGAGATTAGCTCTTGGTGTTGGGACAGGCACAGGTCACTCTATTTTCCCATCAGGAAGAAGAATTAACCACAGGCTCAGCCTGCCCCCCGGAACCAGAACAGGGCCTGAAGCCATCCTGCGCTTTTGCGGCCACCTCCCAAAAAAGCGAGTTGTAAAATGGAGCTTCAGGGCACTGCAATTCACAATCCTACAGAGTTATAAATGATAACTCTCGTCCACAAATATATTGAGGGAAGGCAAAGACGAGGAATTGAAATCAAGGCAGAATTGCAGGAAACAGATTTCAGGAGGTAGATTCGAATCGCCTTTAAAGCACATGAAAAGCGCCAAAACGTTGACAATGATGCCCTTGGCCAAAAAGGGCGTATGCGTTTTTTCCTGAATATATTCAGGAAAAAACGCATACGCCCTTTTTGGCCAACCAAGCAACCTGGAAAGGCAAATCAGCGCTACAAAGAAGTCTCGCTTCCCATCAGTCAAAAGGGCCATGCTGAAAAAAGTGTCAAAACCAGAAATGCAGGACAGGCCATGGAGAAATGGGAGCCTTGCTACACTGATGGGCGTGATGTAAATTGCCAAGAGCCACTCTGGAGAAGTGTACGGTGTGTCCTGAAACATCTAAAAAACACAGCTTAGAGAGCATAGGGCACTTCCACGCATGGGGGTATAAAGTGGGAAAATTAAAAATCAGCAAGACACAAGCACCCCAAAGTTTAGGGTTGCTCTGTTGACAAGGACCTCCACTTCATTCCACCATAAATATCCCAGGAAAGCGAAAAATGGATAAAAAATTTGAGGTCCTTATGTACAATGGAATACCACTCAGCCATGAAATCAATGTCATAAGGCTAGTAGCAGCATGATGAGTGGATTTAGGTATGACGATTCTAAGTGAAATAAGTCACACAGAAAAGGACACTTCTCATAAGGTGTCACTTATAGAGGGAATGTAAAAACCGTTACACTTGAGCTGAATTACAAAACAGAACAGAGTCACACATGCAGAAAACACACTATTGCTGCTTAACGGGAAAGGTGAGGTGGGGTGATACATAAAGCAAGAGTTTCAAATTAGCTCAGATACCATTCCATAAACCCAATATGTAATAGACAAGACCTACTCCTTGCTCAGAGAACTGCACTCAACACGCCCGATTCACCGCACAAGAATATATCTGACTATTAATAATCTTAAAACCTATATATTGATATCTCTCTGTTAGTGTGTCAAGTGGGTGTAAAGCGGCATAAACACAGCCGTGAAAAGCAGCTAAACCCCATTATAAAAATAAATTTCTTTTAAAAACCCATGAAACAAAGACAGTGAAAGAGAGAGAAATTCTTACACAATTCGTTCAGGGGCTGTGATGCAACCTGGATTGACCATATCTAGACCCACAGCTGGATGAGACATAAGGGTGGACACTCTTGGGGCTGAGAGGTTTGGTGAGGTTGGGTGAGCAAACGCAGACCCTTTAAAGTAATACTGCGTGCTACCCATCTCATGGGTTCCAAATCTCAGGTTCAAGGGCATCTTCCTACATCGAAAACATGCATGAGAAACCCAGAAGATGGTACACCGTGTGATGGGGAAAGGTTTCTAAAATGCACCTCATTTCTCATCTCCTTGTGCTCGGGTTCGCCATTCCAGCCACTTTAGTAGCAATCTCCCTACTTGGAGCATCAGCACCTTTAACCTCCTGTTCCGTACAGGTTGCAATTTGTCCTGAGGATGAACGGGAAGACGGGGAACCAATGAGAGATTAGCTCTTGGTGTTGGGACAGGCACAGGTCACTCTATTTTCCCATCAGGAAGAAGAATTAACCACAGGCTCAGCCTGCCCCCCGGAACCAGAACAGGGCCTGAAGCCATCCTGCGCTTTTGCGGCCACCTCCCAAAAAAGCGAGTTGTAAAATGGAGCTTCAGGGCACTGCAATTCACAATCCTACAGAGTTATAAATGATAACTCTCGTCCACAAATATATTGAGGGAAGGCAAAGACGAGGAATTGAAATCAAGGCAGAATTGCAGGAAACAGATTTCAGGAGGTAGATTCGAATCGCCTTTAAAGTACATGAAAAGCGCCAAAACTTTGACAATGATGCCCTTGGCCAAAAAGGGCGTATGCGTTTTTTCCTGAATATATTCAGGAAAAAACTCATACGCCCTTTTTGGCCAACCAAGCAACCTGGAAAGGCAAATCAGCGCTACAAAGAAGTCTCGCTTCCCATCAGTCAAAAGGGCCATGCTGGAAAAAGTGTCAAAACCAGAAATGCAGGACAGGCCATGGAGAAATGGGAGCCTTGCTACACTGATGGGCGGGATGTAAATTGCCAACAGCCACTCTGGAGAAGTGTACGGTGTGTCCTGAAACATCTAAAAAACACAGCTTAGAGAGCATAGGGCACTTCCACGCATGGGGGTATAAAGTGGGAAAATTAAAATTCAGCAAGACACAAGCACCCCAAAGTTTAGGCTTGCTCTGTTGACAAGGACCTCCACTTCATTCCACCATAAATATCCCAGGAAAGCGAAAAATGGATAAAAAATTTGAGGTCCTTATGTACAATGGAATACCACTCAGCCATGAAATCAATGTCATAAGGCTAGTAGCAGCAGGATGAGTGGATTTAGGTATGACGATTCTAAGTGAAATAAGTCACACAGAAAAGGACACTTCTCATAAGGTGTCACTTATAGAGGGAATGTAAAAACCGTTACACTTGAGCTGAATTACAAAACAGAACAGAGTCACACATGCAGAAAACACACTATTGCTGCTTAACGGGAAAGGTGAGGTGGGGTGATACATAAAGCAAGAGTTTCAAATTAGCTCAGATACCGTTCCATAAACCCAATATGTAATAGACAAGACCTACTCCTTGCTCAGAGAACTGCACTCAACACGCCCGATTCACCGCATAAGTATATATCTGACTAGTAATAATCTGAAAACCTATATATTGACATCTCTCTGTTAGTGTGTCAAGTGGGTGTAAAGCGGCATAAACACAGCCGTGAAAAGCAGCTAAACCCCATTATAAAAATAAATTACTTTTAAAAACCCATGAAACAAAGACAGTGAAAGAGAGAGAAATTCTTACACAATTCGTTCAGGGGCTGGGATGCAACCTTGATTGACCATATCTAGACCCACAGCTGGATGAGACATAAGGGTGGACACTCTTGGGGCTGAGAGGTTTGGTGAGGTTGGGTGAGCAAACGCAGACCCTTTAAAGTAATACTGCGTGCTACCCATCGCATGGGTCCCAAATCTCCAGGTTCAAGGGCATCTTCCTACATTGAAAACATGCATGAGAAACCCAGAAGATGGTACACCGTGTGATGGGGAAAGGTTTCTAAAACGCACCTCATTTCTCATCTCCTTGTTCTCGGGTTCGCAATTCCAGCCACTTTACTAGCAATCTCCCTACTTGGAGCATCAGCATCTTTAACCTCCTGTTCCGTACAGGTTGCAATTTGTCTTGAGGATGAAGGGGAAGAAGGGGAACCAATGAGAGACTAGCTCTTGGTGTTGGGACAGGCACAGGTCACTCTATTTTCCCATCAGGAAGAAGAATTAACCACAGGCTCAGCCTGCCCCCCGGAACCAGAACAGGGCCTGAAGCCATCCTGCGCTTTTGCAGCCACCTCCCAAAAAAGCGAGTTGTAAAATGGAGCTTCAGGGCACTGCAATTCACAATCCTACAGAGTTATAAATGATAACTCTCGTCCACAAATATATTGAGGGAAGGCAAAGACGAGGAATTGAAATCAAGGCAGAATTGCAGGAAACAGATTTCAGGAGGTAGATTCGAATCGCCTTTAAAGCACATGAAAAGCGCCAAAACGTTGACAATGATGCCCTTGGCCAAAAAGGGCGTATGCGTTTTTTCCTGAATATATTCAGGAAAAAACGCATGCGCCCTTTTTGGCCAACCAAGCAACCTGGAAAGGCAAATCAGCGCTACAAAGAAGTCTCGCTTCCCATCGGTCAAAAGGGCCATGCTGAAAAAAGTGTCAAAACCAGAAATGCAGGACAGGCCATGGAGAAATGGGAGCCTTGCTACACTGATGGGCGGGATGTAAATTGCCAAGAGCCACTCTGGAGAAGTGTACGGTGTGTCCTGAAACATCTAAAAAACACAGCTTAGAGAGCATAGGGCACTTCCACGCATGGGGGTATAAAGTGGGAAAATTAAAAATCAGCAAGACACAAGCACCCCAAAGTTTAGGGATGCTCTGTTGACAAGGACCTCCACTTCATTCCACCTTAAATATCCCAGGAAAGCGAAAAATGGATAAAAAATTTGAGGTCCTTATGTACAATGGAATACCACTCAGCCATGAAATCAATGTCATAAGGCTAGTAGCAGCATGATGAGTGGATTTAGGTATGACGATTCTAAGTGAAATAAGTCACACAGAAAAGGACACTTCTCATAAGGTGTCACTTATAGAGGGAATGTAAAAACCGTTACACTTGAACTGAATTACAAAACAGAACAGAGTCACACATGCAGAAAACACACTATGGCTGCTTAACGGGAAAGGTGAGGTGGGGTGATACATAAAGCAAGAGTTTCAAATTAGCTCAGATACCGTTCCATAAACCCAATATGTAATAGACAAGACCTACTCCTTGCTCAGAGAACTGGACTCAACACGCCCGATTCACTGCACAAGAATATATCTGACTAGTAATAATCTTAAAACCTATGTATTGATATCTCTCTGTTAGTGTGTCAAGTGGGTGTAAAGCGGCATAAACACAGCCGTGAAAAGCAGCTAAACCCCATTATAAAAATAAATTACTTTTAAAAACCCATGAAACAAAGACAGTGAAAGAGAGAGAAATTCTTACACAATTCGTTCAGGGGCTGTGATGCAACCTGGATTGACCATATCTAGACCCACAGCTGGATGAGACATAAGGGTGGACACTCTTGGGGCTGAGAGGTTTGGTGAGGTTGGGTGAGCAAACGCAGACCCTTTAAAGTCATACTGCGTGCTACCCATCGCATGGGTCCCAAATCTCCAGGTTCAAGGGCATCTTCCTACATCGAAAACATGCATGGAAAACCAAGAAGATGGTACACCGTGTGATGGGGAAAGGTTTCTAAAACGCACCTCATTTCTCATCTCCTTGTGCTCGGGTTAGCCATTCCAGCCACTTTAGTAGCAATCGCCCTACTTGGAGCATCAGCACTTTTAACCTCCTGTTCCGTACAGGTTGCAATTTGTCCTGAGGATGAACGGGAAGATGGGGAACCAATGAGAGATTAGCTCTTGGTGTTGGGACAGGCACAGGTCACTCTATTTTCCCCTCAGGAAGAAGAATTAACCACAGGCTCAGCCTGCCCCCCGGAACCAGAACAGGGCCTGAAGACATCCTGCGCTTTTGCGGCCACCTCCCAAAAAAGCGAGTTGTTAAATGGAGCTTCAGGGCACTGCAATTCACAATCCTACAGAGTTATAAATGATAACTCTCGTCCACAAATATATTGAGGGAAGGCAAAGACGAGGAATTGAAATCAAGGCAGAATTGCAGGAAACAGATTTCAGGAGGTAGATACGAATCGCCTTTAAAGCACATGAAAAGCGCCAAAACGTTGACAATGATGCCCTTGGCCAAAAAGGGCGTATGCGTTTTTTCCTGAATATATTCAGGAAAAAACGCATACGCCCTTTTTGGCCAAGCAAGGAACCTGGAAAGGCAAATCAGCGCTATAAAGAAGTCTCGCTTCCCATCGGTCAAAAGGGCCATGCTGAAAAAAGTGTCAAAACCAGAAATGCAGGACAGGCCATGGAGAAATGGGAGCCTTGCTACACTGATGGGCGTGATGTAAATTGCCAAGAGCCACTCTGGAGAAGTGTACGGTGTGTCCTGAAACATCTAAAAAACACAGCTTAGAGAGCATAGGGCACTTCCATGCATGGGGGTATAAAGTGGGAAAATTAAAAATCAGCAAGACACAAGCACCCCAAAGTTTAGGGATGCTCTGTTGACAAGGACCTCCACTTCATTCCACCTTAAATATCCCAGGAAAGCGAAAAATGGATAAAAAATTTGAGGTCCTTATGTACAATGGAATACCACTCAGCCATGAAATCAATGTCATAAGGCTAGTAGCAGCATGATGAGTGGATTTAGGTATGACGATTCTAAGTGAAATAAGTCACACAGAAAAGGACACTTCTCATAAGGTGTCACTTATAGAGGGAATGTAAAAACCGTTACACTTGAACTGAATTACAAAACAGAACAGAGTCACACATGCAGAAAACACACTATGGCTGCTTAACGGGAAAGGTGAGGTGGGGTGATACATAAAGCAAGAGTTTCAAATTAGCTCAGATACCGTTCCATAAACCCAATATGTAATAGACAAGACCTACTCCTTTCTCAGAGAACTGGACTCAACACGCCCGATTCACTGCACAAGAATATATCTGACTAGTAATAATCTTAAAACCTATGTATTGATATCTCTCTGTTAGTGTGTCAAGTGGGTGTAAAGCGGCATAAACACAGCCGTGAAAAGCAGCTAAACCCCATTATAAAAATAAATTACTTTTAAAAACCCATGAAACAAAGACAGTGAAAGAGAGAGAAATTCTTACACAATTCGTTCAGGGGCTGTGATGCAACCTGGATTGACCGTATCTAGACCCACAGCTGGATGAGACATAAGGGTGGACACTCTTGGGGCTGAGAGGTTTGGTGAGGTTGGGTGAGCAAACGCAGACCCTTTAAAGTAATACTGCGTGCTACCCATCGCATGGGTCCCAAATCTCCAGGTTCAAGGGCATCTTCCTACATCGAAAACATGCATGAGAAACCAAGAAGATGGTACACCGTGTGATGGGGAAAGGTTTCTAAAACGCACCTCATTTCTCATCTCCTTGTGCTCGGGTTCGCCATTCCAGCCACTTTAGTAGCAATCTCCCTACTTGGAGCATCAGCACGTTTAACCTCCTGTTCCGTACAGGTTGCAATTTGTCCTGAGGATGAACGGGAAGATGGGGAACCAATGAGAGATTAGCTCTTTGTGTTGGGACAGGCACAGGTCACTCTATTTTCCCCTCAGGAAGAAGAATTAACCACAGGCTCAGCCTGCCCCCCGGAACCAGAACAGGGCCTGAAGACATCCTGCGCTTTTGCGGCCACCTCCCAAAAAAGCGAGTTGTAAAATGGAGCTTCAGGGCACTGCAATTCACAATCCTACAGAGTTATAAATGATAACTCTCGTCCACAAATATATTGAGGGAAGGCAAAGACGAGGAATTGAAATCAAGGCAGAATTGCAGGAAACAGATTTCAGGAGGTAGATTCGAATCGCCTTTAAAGCACATGAAAAGCGCCAAAACGTTGACAATGATGCCCTTGGCCAAAAAGGGCGCATGCGTTTTTTCCTGAATATATTCAGGAAAAAACGCATGCGCCCTTTTTGGCCAACCAAGCAACCTGGAAAGGCAAATCAGCGCTACAAAGAAGTCTCGCTTCCCATCGGTCAAAAGGGCCATGCTGAAAAAAGTGTCAAAACCAGAAATGCAGGACAGGCCATGGAGAAATGGGAGCCTTGCTACACTGATGGGCGGGATGTAAATTGCCAAGAGCCACTCTGGAGAAGTGTACGGTGTGTCCTGAAACATCTAAAAAACACAGCTTAGAGAGCATAGGGCACTTCCACGCATGGGGGTATAAAGTGGGAAAATTAAAAATCAGCAAGACACAAGCACCCCAAAGTTTAGGGATGCTCTGTTGACAAGGACCTCCACTTCATTCCACCTTAAATATCCCAGGAAAGCGAAAAATGGATAAAAAATTTGAGGTCCTTATGTACAATGGAATACCACTCAGCCATGAAATCAATGTCATAAGGCTAGTAGCAGCATGATGAGTGGATTTAGGTATGACGATTCTAAGTGAAATAAGTCACACAGAAAAGGACACTTCTCATAAGGTGTCACTTATAGAGGGAATGTAAAAACCGTTACACTTGAACTGAATTACAAAACAGAACAGAGTCACACATGCAGAAAACACACTATGGCTGCTTAACGGGAAAGGTGAGGTGGGGTGATACATAAAGCAAGAGTTTCAAATTAGCTCAGATACCGTTCCATAAACCCAATATGTAATAGACAAGACCTACTCCTTGCTCAGAGAACTGGACTCAACACGCCCGATTCACTGCACAAGAATATATCTGACTAGTAATAATCTTAAAACCTATGTATTGATATCTCTCTGTTAGTGTGTCAAGTGGGTGTAAAGCGGCATAAACACAGCCGTGAAAAGCAGCTAAACCCCATTATAAAAATAAATTACTTTTAAAAACCCATGAAACAAAGACAGTGAAAGAGAGAGAAATTCTTACACAATTCGTTCAGGGGCTGTGATGCAACCTGGATTGACCATATCTAGACCCACAGCTGGATGAGACATAAGGGTGGACACTCTTGGGGCTGAGAGGTTTGGTGAGGTTGGGTGAGCAAACGCAGACCCTTTAAAGTCATACTGCGTGCTACCCATCGCATGGGTCCCAAATCTCCAGGTTCAAGGGCATCTTCCTACATCGAAAACATGCATGGAAAACCAAGAAGATGGTACACCGTGTGATGGGGAAAGGTTTCTAAAACGCACCTCATTTCTCATCTCCTTGTGCTCGGGTTAGCCATTCCAGCCACTTTAGTAGCAATCGCCCTACTTGGAGCATCAGCACTTTTAACCTCCTGTTCCGTACAGGTTGCAATTTGTCCTGAGGATGAACGGGAAGATGGGGAACCAATGAGAGATTAGCTCTTGGTGTTGGGACAGGCACAGGTCACTCTATTTTCCCCTCAGGAAGAAGAATTAACCACAGGCTCAGCCTGCCCCCCGGAACCAGAACAGGGCCTGAAGACATCCTGCGCTTTTGCGGCCACCTCCCAAAAAAGCGAGTTGTTAAATGGAGCTTCAGGGCACTGCAATTCACAATCCTACAGAGTTATAAATGATAACTCTCGTCCACAAATATATTGAGGGAAGGCAAAGACGAGGAATTGAAATCAAGGCAGAATTGCAGGAAACAGATTTCAGGAGGTAGATACGAATCGCCTTTAAAGCACATGAAAAGCGCCAAAACGTTGACAATGATGCCCTTGGCCAAAAAGGGCGTATGCGTTTTTTCCTGAATATATTCAGGAAAAAACGCATACGCCCTTTTTGGCCAAGCAAGGAACCTGGAAAGGCAAATCAGCGCTACAAAGAAGTCTCGCTTCCCATCGGTCAAAAGGGCCATGCTGAAAAAAGTGTCAAAACCAGAAATGCAGGACAGGCCATGGAGAAATGGGAGCCTTGCTACACTGATGGGCGGGATGTAAATTGCCAAGAGCCACTCTGGAGAAGTGTACGGTGTGTCCTGAAACATCTAAAAAACACAGCTTAGAGAGCATAGGGCACTTCCACGCATGGGGGTATAAAGTGGGAAAATTAAAAATCAGCAAGACACAAGCACCCCAAAGTTTAGGGATGCTCTGTTGACAAGGACCTCCACTTCATTCCACCTTAAATATCCCAGGAAAGCGAAAAATGGATAAAAAATTTGAGGTCCTTATGTACAATGGAATACCACTCAGCCATGAAATCAATGTCATAAGGCTAGTAGCAGCATGATGAGTGGATTTAGGTATGACGATTCTAAGTGAAATAAGTCACACAGAAAAGGACACTTCTCATAAGGTGTCACTTATAGAGGGAATGTAAAAACCGTTACACTTGAACTGAATTACAAAACAGAACAGAGTCACACATGCAGAAAACACACTATGGCTGCTTAACGGGAAAGGTGAGGTGGGGTGATACATAAAGCAAGAGTTTCAAATTAGCTCAGATACCGTTCCATAAACCCAATATGTAATAGACAAGACCTACTCCTTGCTCAGAGAACTGGACTCAACACGCCCGATTCACTGCACAAGAATATATCTGACTAGTAATAATCTTAAAACCTATGTATTGATATCTCTCTGTTAGTGTGTCAAGTGGGTGTAAAGCGGCATAAACACAGCCGTGAAAAGCAGCTAAACCCCATTATAAAAATAAATTACTTTTAAAAACCCATGAAACAAAGACAGTGAAAGAGAGAGAAATTCTTACACAATTCGTTCAGGGGCTGTGATGCAACCTGGATTGACCGTATCTAGACCCACAGCTGGATGAGACATAAGGGTGGACACTCTTGGGGCTGAGAGGTTTGGTGAGGTTGGGTGAGCAAACGCAGACCCTTTAAAGTCATACTGCGTGCTACCCATCGCATGGGTCCCAAATCTCCAGGTTCAAGGGCATCTTCCTACATCGAAAACATGCATGGAAAACCAAGAAGATGGTACACCGTGTGATGGGGAAAGGTTTCTAAAACGCACCTCATTTCTCATCTCCTTGTGCTCGGGTTAGCCATTCCAGCCACTTTAGTAGCAATCGCCCTACTTGGAGCATCAGCACCTTTAACCTCCTGTTCCGTACAGGTTGCAATTTGTCCTGAGGATGAACGGGAAGATGGGGAACCAATGAGAGATTAGCTCTTGGTGTTGGGACAGGCACAGGTCACTCTATTTTCCCCTCAGGAAGAAGAATTAACCACAGGCTCAGCCTGCCCCCCGGAACCAGAACAGGGCCTGAAGACATCCTGCGCTTTTGCGGCCACCTCCCAAAAAAGCGAGTTGTTAAATGGAGCTTCAGGGCACTGCAATTCACAATCCTACAGAGTTATAAATGATAACTCTCGTCCACAAATATATTGAGGGAAGGCAAAGACGAGGAATTGAAATCAAGGCAGAATTGCAGGAAACAGATTTCAGGAGGTAGATACGAATCGCCTTTAAAGCACATGAAAAGCGCCAAAACGTTGACAATGATGCCCTTGGCCAAAAAGGGCGTATGCGTTTTTTCCTGAATATATTCAGGAAAAAACGCATACGCCCTTTTTGGCCAAGCAAGGAACCTGGAAAGGCAAATCAGCGCTACAAAGAAGTCTCGCTTCCCATCGGTCAAAAGGGCCATGCTGAAAAAAGTGTCAAAACCAGAAATGCAGGACAGGCCATGGAGAAATGGGAGCCTTGCTACACTGATGGGCGTGATGTAAATTGCCATAGCCACTCTGGAGAAGTGTACGGTGTGTCCTGAAACATCTAAAAAACACAGCTTAGAGAGCATAGGGCACTTCCACGCATGGGGGTATAAAGTGGGAAAATTAAAAATCAGCAAGACACAAGCACCCCAAAGTTTAGGGATGCTCTGTTGACAAGGACCTCCACTTCATTCCACCTTAAATATCCCAGGAAAGCGAAAAATGGATAAAAAATTTGAGGTCCTTATGTACAATGGAATACCACTCAGCCATGAAATCAATGTCATAAGGCTAGTAGCAGCATGATGAGTGGATTTAGGTATGACGATTCTAAGTGAAATAAGTCACACAGAAAAGGACACTTCTCATAAGGTGTCACTTATAGAGGGAATGTAAAAACCGTTACACTTGAACTGAATTACAAAACAGAACAGAGTCACACATGCAGAAAACACACTATGGCTGCTTAACGGGAAAGGTGAGGTGGGGTGATACATAAAGCAAGAGTTTCAAATTAGCTCAGATACCGTTCCATAAACCCAATATGTAATAGACAAGACCTACTCCTTTCTCAGAGAACTGGACTCAACACGCCCGATTCACTGCACAAGAATATATCTGACTAGTAATAATCTTAAAACCTATGTATTGATATCTCTCTGTTAGTGTGTCAAGTGGGTGTAAAGCGGCATAAACACAGCCGTGAAAAGCAGCTAAACCCCATTATAAAAATAAATTACTTTTAAAAACCCATGAAACAAAGACAGTGAAAGAGAGAGAAATTCTTACACAATTCGTTCAGGGGCTGTGATGCAACCTGGATTGACCGTATCTAGACCCACAGCTGGATGAGACATAAGGGTGGACACTCTTGGGGCTGAGAGGTTTGGTGAGGTTGGGTGAGCAAACGCAGACCCTTTAAAGTCATACTGCGTGCTACCCATCGCATGGGTCCCAAATCTCCAGGTTCAAGGGCATCTTCCTACATCGAAAACATGCATGAGAAACCAAGAAGATGGTACACCGTGTGATGGGGAAAGGTTTCTAAAATGCACCTCATTTCTCATCTCCTTGTGCTCGGGTTCGCCATTCCAGCCACTTTAGTAGCAATCTCCCTACTTGGAGCATCAGCACCTTTAACCTCCTGTTCCGTACAGGTTG